>NC_092694.1:29460358-29572858 GCF_964275005.1 Diadema setosum | reverse complement strand
TACACAAAAAATGTGCCCATTTTGAGCTTTATTTAGTGATTTATACCAAATTGTCTGATTTCATGCATCATCACTCATAAATTAGCATAATTTAGCATAAATGATAATTTTTTTTTAAATTTAACTTCATGGTACTTTAGATTACATCATAGGCAATGTGTGTGCCAATTTTCGCCGCGATCGCGCGGTCGATGGCCGAGATCTGGAGGGGGGGCCTGGGAGGCCCCCCCCCCCCCCCCCCGGCTCTATGATCTTCCTAAATAGCCCGGCCTAGTTAGGGTTAAAGTCGCCTATGCTCAGAATGTCTAAGCATCAGCAAATAAACTCTGTGTGAATATCCTTCCTCATTTTTGTTGAAACCGAGCAGAAGTTTTCATGAATTTTTTGAGGATTTTCTCATTTGCTTCCTGTTCTCTCTTTTTTTTTTTTAATATTGTTCCAAAAACAAAGTTGGTGTTGTGCCAAAGAGGGCGCACTCTCACCTTGGCGGCGCTTTCGATGTCGTCGATCAGCATGCGGACGTCGGAGGCGGACATCTTGTCCGCCCGGCCGTCCGCCTCGTGGATGCGCGTCTCGATGGTGTCCAGATCAGTGGAGACTTGGGTGATCTGTTTGGTGACGTGCTCGGCCAGCGAATCCAGGGAGTCTTGCCTGGGGTGGGATAGGAACCAGGACGAAAGATGACTATCATAGTTTGGGAGTTCCTGCCGTTGGTAGACCCCAATCCCATCTGACTGTGTCTAATAACACCTCCCCATCCCCTCCCCCCACACATTCCTTCCTATTCTTGAGATGTTTGCACAAAATTTACTAACATATTCAAATTTGGAAAAAAAAAAAATTGCATTATATACGTATATTATTTTCACTTCCTGGGATGCACAAAGATATGAGCAACTCAATTCACTTTCTTCTATCCAACACATTTCAATATTCAGAATTCAGTTTGCAAGCATTAGTTCCTGCTAACTCAGGAAAGTCTCCGGAAAACATGTGCTAAAAGCCATTTCAAAAATTAGATAACTCAAATATCAGGCCATCAAGGAATATACAGCTGTACAGCAAACTTTCCTTCATGCAAAATGAAAGAGCGGGGTGGGGGGGGGGGACTACCCAATTTTGCTTGGAATTTACAAGCAATTCTGACATCCTCTGATATCTTAAGAGGAAGGCCCAACAGAAGAGGGCGCCAGTCACTAATTCCCCTACTATCATCGTTTCTTACTTGTATGACCTCTGAGGCTCGGTCCGCAGCATCTTGTCTCGCTGTTGCTGGGCCAACATGAGATCGCTCCATGCAGCTTCGATGTCATTGGCGTGCAGGCCAGCTGGGGAACGGAACTGGCCAGTCACCTTCATCGATCGCTATATGGAAACAACAACATTTGAACAAGTTTAATATCTTATATAATAACACAAAACTTGATTGCAAGGTACTACCAACCCAGTCACTTTACATATGAAGCTTGAGTTGCTAGACATACAACTGTACATCTATGAGATACACGTGGGTGGCACACCTCAAAAGAAAACACAGCAATCACTAAATAATCGCTAAGTCCTATTCTCCATCATATAATCCATCAAGTTCAATTTTCACTGCTTCCTGGATGAAAGAAAAATAATCATCTGAGAAAGTTTTCTAATTCTTCCTACTGCTTGGTTATGATCAAAACATGAAAATAAACACACCAGTCTTAAAAGCAAAGACTTTGATACATGTACCTGTAATACTACTTAGTAGTTTGACACCGGCATTCATTGTAGATCAAATCGCAGAAACTACTGTATATATCACTGACTGGATATATTCCATTGTTTTCTTTTAAAAGATCCTACGTATGTAATATGACCTAATCAAAGACATAGTTTGTATTGATTCACATTCACAGAATGTAAAAAGAAAAAACAAAACGATAAGCACACTATCTAGCACTCTTCTTTATGCACTTGTTGCAAGTTACAGTGTACATACATGTAAACGTTGTAAGTACCGTTGACAAATGGAATTAAAAGGATCAAGTGAAGGCGTTTACGGTAAAGTGGAGTGTAGTCCAAGGCTTGGGCCAAGAATATTACTTGTCTCTATCAACTTAGACATGGACCATGGGGCCAGATGTCTCATATATGTTGGGGAAATGAAGGTTTTTTTTTTATTGGGGAAGAAGGTGGGAGAAGGGGGAGGCAGAGAGAGGGGATACAGTACCTCAAGTGCTCTAAAGTCGGCAAGGAGGCGGTTCTTTTCCTGAAGCTTGACGGGGACCTCTTCAGTCTGGAACCGCTGGAAATCGCGACGGAGATTCTGAGATTAGAAAGAGAAGAAGAGAGAGATAAAGACTCAAGAGTGTGAAATAACATCCAGACATTTATAAAGTGCATGTAAGGTTGTGAATTTGATTTATATGGTATGTGTTCAGCATGCAAGTGTCTTCCTTGACAAATTTTTGTGTCGTGGAGGCAAAACGTTTAAATTCAATCGAGACACAACATCAGATTTGTTGCTACCACATCCATTACCACTGCACTCTACCACTACCACTTTCAGCACCATCGCTGCACAACTACCATCCCATATCACCATCCATCCAATATACACTTTGTAGCAAAACAACATATTCACCATCACCACCAGTGCTGCATTGCATTACTCTCATAAGAGTAATGATCATACTCTACATCAACACCACATTCCATCACTAAACCAAATACCAATGCGCGTCACTACCCAACAACATACCAGCATCCATACAGAATCACTGCCACACACCACCACTGCCTGAAACCATCATCAACAGCATGCAACTACCAATAAAAGAAAACAACACATCACTACACACCCAGATCTACAATGTAACTTATACCATCCATGAATCATTACAATACATTTCTGGTAATTAAAAAAAAAAAATGAGTATAAAGAGAAAAAAGAAAGAGTATAAGGGCGTGGCAAAGTGACCAAGCCCCTTTTGTTTTTAGCACCAGCATCCTCTCACCTCCATGCCGGCCGCATCTCTGGGGAAGTTGCGGTCCTTCATGAGGAGAGTGGCGTGCTTCACCCAATCAAGGTGGCGCTGGGCCGCCATCTTGTAGATTTCCCACTCCCCATCTCGGTCCGATGTCTGGAAAAAAGCAAAAAAAAAAAATTAGTAATATGAGGAAACCTGAGCCAGGGAGGAGGAGGAATATGGGTGGGATGAAGTAACCAGTAGGAAATTTTACTTTTCAGCAAGATACAATGTACAGGTACCTCCTCCTCTCTATCTCAAAAAAAAAAATGACAATAAAAATGGATGATAAAGGTGGAATAGATGTTCACTTACTGACTTGCCAACAGCACCACTGCTTGAGGACGAAGTGTAGGTGCGTTGCTGTGGATTTTAAAGAAAAAAAAGAAGAAGATATATATATCATGTACAATGTTGTTAAATGAAATGTGGTTAGTTCAAATGGAGCCTGCTAACCACATTGCACAGGTACAAATGGTGTATGTGTCCGTTTCGATAAAAGATTATAAATATGAAAAAAAAAATACAATCATGGGATTGCACACCCTTTTGTATGGCTGTATTCAAAGTTCAGACAAGGACAAGTTTTGGAGAAAAAGAACTTTCTGGCTTTCACTAATAAACAAACTTTATCTATCTCAAATTCAAATCAATCAATCACCCCTACTATTGCACATTATTGCCAAACACAGAGAAACTGAAAGGAAGAGAATTAATTTCACTACTTCTTACTTAATGCTGTAAATGTTGCAATCAATTCAAACATTTTTTTTTTTTAATCTTTTTCAGATTTTAATATCACAATTTATGCATTTAACCATAATCAATCACTGTCTTTCTCTTTGTGTACATAAAGGTATACTAATCAACTATAAATGGTATTGAACGATCACGACTCTAGACTCAGGCAAAAAAAAAAATATATATATATCAACCTGAAAATATGGAGGAAAATGTGAATAAATGAATAATATACAAGGTAGTACACACATGGGCATGAACATCTGTAAAATGTGAATACATGGAATGTAGTGGTAGTTGTTATATAACTTTCTCAAACATTTCATATCAAATACATTGTGTACAAAATGTAAGTTCATTCAGAGTATACTTTGCAACCAAAACAGTTTTGGTACATTGTATTTTCGAAAAAAAGAAAAAAGAAAATGTATTTAAAGAGATGGAGGCTGAATTATGATTTCAATGAATGCTCATGCAGTTTCAAGACCTACATTGTACAGCCACGGGATGGCAATGTGAAACAAATGAATCATGAAGTTTGGCTAATGACCATGCACACTACCAACATCATTACGAATGTGCCGGACTACATACATAGTAGTGAAAGTACATTGTATTATTTGTTTGATTCTTGACAATACCATTATCAAAACATTTGGATAAATATCCTATTAGTTATGTCACAGCAAATAATTTCAGGCAAAATCTCTGTCCAAATACGTCATATTGGATGTACATTGCACATTATACGTGTGCACATTGGTCATAGACTCTTGTACTTGTATTTTAAGGGATGGTATAGTTTGGTTTAGATGGGGTTTAAGGTTTCCAACTTTTTGTTTGATATAATGAGAAACCTCTTGTGAAAAATTTAAGAGCATACAATTCCAAGAGGAATTCCAAGTTTATTTGATGAAAATTGTTTTTGAAATGTCTGAGATATCCAAAACAACAAAGTGATCATAATAAAGGTGGGACCCACCTTTTATTAAGACCTTTGTTAAAATTGGTAGATATATACAATTATATATTAAAAACATTACAATGAAGATTAAATCTTTACACACACACACACACACACACACACACACACCAAAAAAATAAATAAATCGTCGCTGGGGCGATAAGACCTCGCATCTACAAAATGTCCAATGTTCAGGAGAGCCAAAAAACATGGCGGCCAAAGCACTGTGGTGAATGGGATAGCCTTTCCTTTGGCATGCCGTGGTGGCTTCATTTTTGAAGTAAGACAGTTGGGATTTGGACAGGACATCACTTAACCCATTATTTGACCAATAATCCAAAAAAGTCATTTTCACCAAAATTGCAGATACAAGGTCTTATCACCCCAGCGACGAAATATATGTACATATTTACATATCCATATATACTACAACTTTCCTTAAAGAAAAAAGAAAAAAATACTGAAATTATCATAAATTTGCAATCACTAAGGTTCAGATGATATTACATACATTGGTCAAACATTTAAAATTGACATCATTTTTCAAAAATTTAAGTGGTGTCGGTTAGCAAGTGATATGCAATTACTGTAAATTATACATTTGTACACTTCTACATACATACACACATACATATGCAAAACAATGTTATTACAGTTAATACTTACTTAACATGAATATCTGAAGTTGATGGTTTGAAATATTAATGCATACATTCAACTGTAATTTCAGTGCAATGCATTCATCCAATTTGCTTTCCAAATGTCAGATATCCGAAAGGTACAAATTTAAGTGGATACATTGTGACCTTCAACCCCAAGCTGTACAGATGGCTGGAGACTTCCAAAGGTATTAGAAGAGGAAGCATTCTTCAAAACGTCATGTTCATACCTTGCATTACTTATGAGTGTAGCTCTATATCAAAAAGTTATCACAAAATTTGAAATGAATTATGCTGTCAATGTATCAGAGACTTGAAGCAAAAAACAAAAACAAAAAAATCAAGAAATCAATGCCTTTTGGTAGCAATAGTTCAATGTGCCATTAGCACTTTCATTTGTTTTTTTGTTTTTTGGTTTTTTTTTTGGTGTGTGTTTGCTTTTCAGAAGGAAATGTTCATTTAATTCTAAATGTGCACTACACATGTACAACGAACATCATTGTACATTCTGCAATAAACAAGCAAACACACACAATTTACCACCATCTCTGCCATAATGCTGACTGAAAATATAACTGAAAATTTGTAATGATAATAATGATAATGAATATGAATAAAACAAGAGTTATTACATGTATGCATAATAAATCAGTAGATATCAATTTGTTACCCTGATATTACAAATTCTATGATCCATACTGTGATATGAGGGTAACATGATAGTACCCCAACACTAGGTGAAATCATGCATGACTCTCTGAGCTGGACCTCCTACTGTGTGTTAAAGGTGCTCATGGAAGTAATAGATGAAGAGTGATGTATACATATGATACATATCATCATTATGTTTACGTGCACGATGAATATGTTGCGTTTGAAGAAAATAAACATATATTTGCATATGTTTATACATACTTGGTAATATGCTCGGCGTATTCCCTGCTGATAGCTCTGACACAGTGGAATAGAAAATGAATACAGTTTTGGTCCACGAATTAAGTTATCTGTTCAATGCTCAATCGACCATTATTTCTTGGTTTACTGCTGTCCTGATAACTTTATTTTCCTTGACTTTTGATTTTATAGCGTGCATGTACAATTGTACGTACAGTGTACATCACACTCTTACAACTGTTGGCCTGTTTTACAAATGTAATGTCTTCAAAAGATTAAAGCTGCGCTAACAATAACCTATTTTTCTCGTTTAATTGGGGTACTTCTAGACCTGTTGTTATAGGTACAGTTGTAGGTACCATACCTGAAACATGAAAATGTTATGACAAGTCCTTTTGAATATGAAACTGACTTTAAATGCACAACACTAGTTTCATATGATTTCAAGCTTTATACATTTATAACCTAGACTAACATAATTATGCTAAAATAGCTTACAGTGTATATCTCAATGATAATCCTTTCATAACTTTAATCGAAGTCTTTTGGTTCACGAAACATGGCTCCATACAGCGATCATATTGTCCATCCTTTTCACTACCCATTCATAAGCTTTGAAAGATGACCTAAATTTACATTGAATGAATCAAAATGATTAGATACAAACGCTCAAAAATTGTGCAGGCAAAACACAGACTCACAATATTTTACTCATGGTAACAATGAGAACAACTAGTTAATAATGCTGATTCTGCACAGGAGAACATTCTCAAGTTTTTCATATCTACATTGTACAAACCACCCCTGTTTTGCCTGCTGAACACATTACACAACACATTTTTGAAGTAATCTTTAAGTCATAAAGAATCAACATTACACATGATATTTACACACACAGTATGGTCAATACACATCAAGGTATTTCCAATTTTGAGATCAATACCATACAGCCATTAATCAAATTACTTGTACATTAACAAAACAAGGAGTCATGGCTATAAAAAAAAAAAAAAAAATCATATTTAAGATTTCTTTCCATACTGTTTTGCTTTGAATGTGGTTGCTGCAAAAGTGGTTTAACTGACGCCAAATGTGAATGGTTCATTCTTTTTTAAATACTTAAAGTCACACACCCTTCCAGAGACAAAATAGTTAATATGCAAGGGCAGTTTTGCATGTACACCAATAACGTGTACGTACATAATGGCAACAGATAATAACTTTAATTTGGCGGACACACATGGTTAATATTTCAATATTTTATGTCTGCATTGCACATTTCACAATCATACACATTTACGTGAGAGCATAACAAGGACACATAGAATACACACAAAAACTGAGGGGGAGAATGAATACAAAAGTGTATGGCTCTAAATATCACATCTGTGAACAGGTAAACCATTAGACAGTATTACTGACATAATGGCAATGGGAAAAATAAGGAATAATGACATACAGGTATAATGTATTTTTAGGTCATTTCCGGTTAAAACTACCCTCAGATATTGGGCTTGCAAACAGAATTATAAATCGCATGTTATCATAAAAAGAGCGTAACAACACAGAGTACAGCTGTAACAGAAAGATTACACGAAATAGCGTAAACATGGAACATTTCGCAGAGTGGAAACTTTCACGCATTTCACCCTATGTGATGCCAGTGCTTGACTGAGAACTCATAAATACTTTGTCTCTTATCCTTTATTCAAGTGAACTTGATTTCATTTCCAGCAACGTGCTAACACGTAAGTGACATGTACAGCTGTATGTCATTTTGGAAACATTATTTTCATTTGACCTTTCCATTGCGAGAAAATTTCCACTTTTTACAAGACGTGATTTCTCAGAGGTATACAACGCAACACTCACTTGCTGGGAGTCGGGGGCCATAGCGCTACCGAAGTTGATCGAAGTATGCACCGGTTTCTGCTCAGCGGATTGATTAGTGGTGAGATAAGGGCAGCGATGGGAAGGTTTTGTTGTTTGTTTTGTTTTTCAAGACAAAGGGTTAACATTAGGAAGAGAGAAAATAGAATTATCAATAAGAGAAAGGACAGAAAATATGTAGTTGTTGTTCTTTTTTTTAGTTGTATTTGTATTGCACAGTAGCATCAATAACTTTAGTAAACTACTCTGCTATGGGACTACAGTACAGGAATTATTCTACTCTAATAGACAGTTACAAGTATGTCCATTGGCCAAATCTACATTTTGTATGATACGATATTGATTTATCTACTACAATGAAAACAAAAGGGAAGTCATATATATACTTTATTCCAAACGGTAGGTTTTGAAACTTATAGCACTAGGGCAAGGTTTATACGAATTAATCTCTACACATTCTCTGCCAGCAATCCAGTAATTGCATCTATTATTTTCTAAACAATTGAAGTTCTCAAATCTATATATACAAAAAAAAATGCATCTGTATTAATACTGGTCTACAAAAATTACTCAAGAGTCTGCATACAAATTTGTAGATAGGAAAAGTACAAATTCATGACTAAAATGTCAGAAAGTAAAACTGTACATCACTCATAGAATACAACAATCTGTACCATAACATTATGAACTCTTCTGGATGGACTACACACAGTAAGGAACATGTGGGACTAAGACTTGAAATTTCAGTATTGGCTGATACTTGAATATAACCATGATGCCAAAATAATGTGACAAAATGTTGCCAGCAAATACATGTATTAAAGAATACTTGCTATGGGTGAAAATGAATTTCATTTCTCATGATAATTTGTGAAAATTGCCATGGTGTATGTCACGAGCTGATCAATGGTACTGTTCGCAACATGGTTGCTCAAATGATATTGAAAACTTTTCCACATGGAAGAGGCATTCATCAGGTACTAGCTTTTATACTTGCATCTAGACATAACATGCCACTTGCAAATAAAAAGAACAACTGGACAGAAATAACCATGATGCTATGTCATGCAGAAAAGAACAATGTCATGCACAATGAAATGTCTGAATCAAATATACAAACAAATTTGAATTATACTCCAAAGTCACTTATGTATATATATTTTTTGCAGATTTGGTGCAGAAATATATTTGCATGTGGAAAAAAACGGATTGACTTTCATAAATAATGAGAGTCTGAACGACAGACTATCATCACATCAAATCCTAGCCTAGCTAGCATCAGTGATATCTAGCACTCACTTTTAGTTCCACCCTAATTGGTGGTTCAGTCTGTCTGGTGGGCGGGCGGCTGAACTGCTGTGAGGACTACCACCCCACCGGCATGCACACAGCGGTATGGGTGAGATGGGAACGGGAGTGGTGAAACGATGAAATGTCGGAGGGGCAGGTATGGGCGTGGGGAGGGAGGGAATGAATGAATGAATGTGCAATAATGAGTCTGTAGTTTAGACTGTACATAGTACGAAATCTGACGGAGTTTTAAAAATCTAGTGAAATGGAGAGTAGTAATGTGTGTTTAACATATTAGAAATAATATGAATGGCATGATCAAATGAAGAAGTGTTTGTGGTGTTCAGACATCTTATTTTAGAGGAATTATGAAGTACTTGTTTAGAAACAAAAATCAGCATGCCAAGTGTTACATAACATGGAAGTAAATGAAAGGTTTGACAAAATCAACATAAAATAAAGAGGCATGCAAAACAAATTTAGTTACTGGTTTCCTTCAACTGGGGTTACTGGAAAAAAAAATCAAACATTATAAGTGATAACTTTTAGTCAACATGTCTCCTGGAAATGTCTCAAATCTTTTGCTTCACTTGCTGATTTCCCTCAATATTAATTCCCTCAACTAAAATCACATACACACAAAAAGAAACATACGAATTTCATTTCTAGCCCCCCCCCCCAAAAAAAAAAAAAAAGAGAGAAATACAATGTTTCACTTCATCACTATAATACAGTAAATGCACTCTAGGCTTACCATAATTCCCAGTATCCAAAATATATAAGAGGTCAATGACACAATGGAAAAAAAAAAGTATTATATTCCTCATGTTTTGGTTTCTCAATATTGTGCCCTCTCTGTATGTGCTACTGAATTCAACTAACACCTCAAATATTCAATCTTAATACTATATTTCCATTTGGTTTATGTTCTTCAAACTTTTTTTTCTTCTACAGCTGGTACAGTGATCAATGAAACACCAATGCTGACCATCCCTTACCCCTTCGCCTTGGTGATCTACCCCCAGTGGACTCTAATTGGTTACGATTGGGGTCAACGACTTAAAAACAAACCAAAAAAAAAAGCTTGTGGAGCCATCATGCCATCTGGTTGAGGGCAAGGATAATACTACATTCTATCTGGCTGATTCCTGTTTGACCGCTGTGATGAATTTTACACAGGACTGCCTGAAAATGGCATCTCAACTTGGTTACAACACAACAATTTTTTGCTAGACACTTTCAAGTGCACAGTGTATAACCTCACAATTGCTTTAAAAAAATAATTACAATAATAATAATAATAATAATCCTGCTGCTGTCTTGATGAGATTAGATTAAAATTAATTATTATCAACCATTGGTACTTTTGCAAAGCTTAAATGGTCAGGATCTATATCAAGAGCTTTAAGTGATCATATGTAAAGTTGTGTTTTATATTGAATGAATGAATCCAGTTGGTATTCATCCTTGAGGGAAGACTATCAAATAACTGGGTATAAAGGAGGTGTTAGATATACATGTAGCATCAATTTACATCTTTATCATGATACTGAATAATTGACATGTTCAGATGCAGCAGGGGTATTACTTGACACCCTTTTTACCCTTTTCATCTCTTATCTTTCACAAGCTTTATTTGAGGAGAGTCAAAAACATATCAAATTGAATCAGCACAAAGTATGAAATAGTGATTTGATGTTGTCATCAAAATGCAAGTCATTTGACTTTTGAGAAGCACAGACACAATCATCCTATCTTAAATCCTGTCTTCCAGTCAGAGACATTCATAACAAACTACGGCACATACAGTTTGCGACAAGAAACAACTTTTAAACTCACAGCGCCACTCTGCACTACTGGTTCTTCTAGGCTCGCAGTGGGCATGGAGCGAACCATTTGCTACACGGGGATGCAAAAACAGAAGCGTGCAGAGGTGAACTCAGGCAGGCAGGAAACAAAAGGGGCGATTTGCAATCCATACGAAACAAATCTAGCTTTGCACACAACACGCAAAATGTGTCATGTCAAAAAGATGCATGCTTCACAGAAATATTTCTAATATTTTTTTTTTCATTTCTACTTATGAGCCTTGAAAAGTAAAGTAGGCCTCAAAAGAACATCATGCTTTTAAATTGCATTATTCACAGCACAGACAAAGTTCAGTGTACTATTCTACAACATGATTGACAATGATTCCACAGATTTTGTTGGCCATGTAAACTCGCAGTTTCACAAATTGACTTCTTCAGTGCATTATTCGACCACAAATCATACAGCATGCCCACAATGATTCTACACATACATGGAAGTGAGCAAGTATATAAAAAGTACACCCTCCCTAGGAATATGCCAATAACTCATATGCGTGAAAAGGTATTGTGACTACAAATATACAGTAACAAATTGTACATTCAAACTCAATCATAATACGTATTGGTGTGCAAATAGGTTATATCATTATCAAATCCTCAATTTAATTTAAGAAACTTTAGGTGAACAAGTTAGTTTGTTATCTTAATTGTGACAACTTTAAATTCAACAATACATTTTGGTGAGTTTAGTGTAAATATTATGACATTATTCTCCCACTTCAATGTGTATGTATGTATATAAGTGTGTCATAAGGTATATACACCATATTGATGTGTAATTACATTCTTTTTAAGACAAATCTTCACCACATTTTGAAGGCGGGAATGAAAATTACAGAAACCAACACACTTGCTTTCATGTTTCGCATGCCAGGACATGCATGTCTCTTTAAAATCCATACAATTAGACTCGACACTTAGTTTATTTTATTACGATCTGAAAACGACACAGCACAAGCTTTCGCAAACTCAACTTACATCTATGGTGTAACTATCAAAGCTGGGGGCGTTTATGCCGCGCTTTGGCTTGGGCGGTGCCGGCTTTCATGGAAGGAAAAGAGGAATTCAGTTATTTAGAAACCACATCTTTACACAAGGGTTTGGCTCCAAACACGATCAAATTAAGAAAAAAAGAGTGCACAACATCACCAATAGTTATCATCCTATACCATTTGAAAATGTTTACTAAAGCTACATTTACAATTAAAGAAATCTCAAATTTCAAGACTAGTTATTTAATTTGTGCTTGTATTGACAAACTTTTCTGTTGGTACATTCACATATTACCTATATGGCATGGTGTACCTTATAAGCGAGCAACGATTTCAATTAACCTACTTTTCAATAATCTGTAGTAGATATAAAGTTACTGCAAATCTGAAATCGACAAAGTTTAGTTTTGATGCAGTTTGATTATTTCAAAATATCACCAATTTGAGGAAAAGCACAAAATTGAAATATTTGAAATAGACGGTTGAAGAGAATCTGACGATTTACAGTCATTCAGCCACATTCTGAGGGTTTAGTCACTCATAGATTAGTGTGTCTATCGATATGGTGCAGACCATTTGTGCATGTTTCACACAGTGAAATTCCGTACAGTCTATTCATTTAATCACTGTTATGCCCTACTTTATCTCCAGAGCCCTTTAAAACCAAAGTCAGTCGTGCAGGAAATAACATACTTCCTTGTAGCAGAACTTTAAAAGTAGGGTGGGGGTGGTGAGGGGTGATGTGTGCATCTAGAATAATCTCTGCATTTGGTCAGGAATTTTTGGTGCAAAACACAATTTCAAGAAAAAATGAACAGGATCATTATAATTGGCTGTGCAGGGGGGTAGTACTACACATTTGCTATCATTCAACAGCTTTAGTAACACGGGTGATCAGTGCGTACCTCTTCCATCACATACACGCTTGCAACAATATTGCAGGATAAAAATAATAAGCCATTGTAATCCACTTTCATTTGCTTGTTTTCTGTTATCAATTTCGTAGGTTTTCTTTTTGTTTTTAACAAGCAAATGTACAATGCTCATCAGGAAAGATTGATATTTGCATAAAGCACAACAAGGGGGGTATTAATTGCACTCAGCCATTATCTAATAAATATAAAGAGCAATTATAGAGCCACTTCAAGCATGTTAATGGGGGGGCGGAAAAAAGGGAAAAGGATAACAGGACAGATATATTCTCCAGTCTGAATGAAAGAGAGAGATACGACCAAACTCACTCCGGCTTTGATCGTGTGAACTTCCACGGCAAAGTCGTCCGTAGGCTTTTTGAGTTGCTAGCAGTGTAGAGAAAGGCAATAGCTTGAAAGTCCACGCTCACTCTCTTTCTCAAAATCCAATTCTATACAGGTCTCTTCAAATGTCATTAATCACTCTTTCGCACAATCATTAAACACTTCTGCTATCAATATAATTTCATGAATGCCCATATTGATAACTTTATCCAATCTATGATTTAAAAGATGATGTAATAATTTCATTCATTTTTTCGTAAGTTGAACAGAGAAACTTTAATGACAAAATATCATACAGGGCTTGTTGCAGGTTTTTTGTGTATCTATTAAAGTCTTTTTCTTGTTTTTCTTAATCTACAAGGATTGGAGACAATGTGAATTTGATGTCATTCAAATATAAGACATTTTTTTTTCTGATTTTCAGATCATTTCCGTGTTGTTATGAAAACGAGACAAGATTATGACAGAAGACTGCTCACCGACACAGAAATACACACAAAATAGAGTTTTGCTTTTCCGTGCTTGGTTACTCTGGCTACTCAAACCTCATTTTCTTTTGGGAGGCTTGCAGATTTTTTGTGAAAGGCATTAGATGAGGCACAAACTAATTAATGGTGCAGAGTTATCAATTCACTAGGTGGGATGAAAACTTTGTGTGTAATTATTTCATTTGGTTAAATGATGATAATAATTACTGTAATACTAATGATTATCCTTTTTGTATGAATGTGGACAAGTACAGTGCATACACATTATATTTGATTATCTCAAGTGGATTTGCTGTGTAGGAAAAAGAAGCATAAAGGCAAATAGAAAGGTTAATGAAACACACTGTGCATTATTATGTGCTACACTGCAATTCTGAAGACATCACTACTCTAAACACTACTTGTTACTCTACTCTAAAACAAAGTACTATGAACAACAAGACTACAATGCAAAAGCAAACAACAAACAAATAAACAAAAAGGGGGACTTGTAAATTTTGGAGAAACACAACACAACTGCAGCAATGACGGTGGAAATAATCTACATATTAGCGTGATACAAAGATGACTGTTGTCATGACAACAAAAAAGGCTACCAAAGACTGTCACACTTCTGTACGGTCACAGGCTGAGAGGCAGAAGGTCCTTAAAGTTCAATTCCACAACATGCTCAATAAGGAATTCATAAATAAAATAAATAAATAGAATAAAGCACAATTTAGTACATGACAGACTGTATAAATTTCATCAAAAGACAAACATTATCTAAGATATGAAGAATAATTGCAAAAAGTTTTACAAAGTTTCAAAATGTTTTCACCAAATACTGACATTGTTAAAAACCACATATCTACAAATTGGCCAAGGTTAGAGCATCTAAAACTCACAACTCAACCATTAAGTTTTGCACAAACAATTATCAAAATTATGTCTGTGAGTGATTATTTTAAGAGCAACTGTGAATTCTTCATTTTTCAGCCTTAAAGTAAAAATTCTCAGGTTATTGCAATATAACAAACATTTAATCCAAAGACACAATTTTTTTGCTTTCTAATTTTATGTTTTAAAAATAAGTGTTATTGTTACTTTCAAGATTTGTGTTTATGTACAAAGGAGATTTATGAAGTCATGACATCATCAACTTATCAAATTTGCATGTGTCGTTAAGCTATTGTACTAATATCAATGATTCTTAAAGAAAGATAAATGTGTGACGGTGTTAAATTCCATAACGGTCTTTTGATATGATTTTTCATGAAGCTTCTACCATGAAGTTTGTCAGATTTCACTTTCTGTTTTGAAGTTAACATTTTTACAATGTGGAATTGTGCTTTAAGGTCCTTCTGTCTCAACAGAAAAGTGACATGCATAATGTCGTTAATTCAAGTGGTGTCTGAACATGCATGGGGCTAATGGACATTATCATTTCGTGGCGGGGGGGAGGGGGGTTCAGGGGATGGAATGGGTCAGTTTGACAGAGTTACTAGGACCATAATGTCATCTACCTAGTACTAAAAGACTATAAAGGATGCTGGGATACTTCACACTTTTAAATTAGGATGGGGAAGGGGGGGGGGGTTCATGGATGCAAATTGTACGTGTAGGTGGGTGGTATCGTTATGTAACCCATTCCCTACCCAGATTCTGAAATCTCCATAGACTATCCACAGGTCCCAAAAGGAGATGGCTTAAACCAGTGATGTAGTGGGAGGCTCTGGGTGACATTCAAAGCCTTAAAGAATGGCAGATTAACCCTTGACATTGTGTGCAATGCTGTGGGGGTTTTTGTGCTCATCGGCACTTCAAGCACACAAATGGTTCACTGAGAAACGTGTGTACGGGGGCGGGGTGACACGGGGCTCTGGTCAAAAAGGTTTCTGCCACGTACTATGATCGAACTTACTTTGATCTCCACAGTGACCGGAGACTCAACTTGGCCCGGGCCCAGGCCTGGGGCCTGGCCGTTGGTGGGGAATACAATGGGAGCAGACTCCACCTTAGTCTAGCAAAGCACACGGGGCAAAATAAAAAAAAAGGTAATGCAAGGAGGAGGGAAAGACAGGCAGAAGAATCATGGATTGGAAAAGAAATAATGACAGAAAGAAAATGAATATAAGAGAAAAAAGGAGACCATGCCAGAGAAGGAAAATTTTTTTTGCAATTTTTTTTTTTTTTAAGAAAAAGAGCAAAAGGTGTAGAAACAGACAGACAGACAAACAAGGAACAGAGTGGAAGGAAAATAGGAGTTGAAGTGACAGTAGAAAAGACAGAGTATACAGGAGGAAGAAAATGACAGTAGATAGAGAAGGAGCATAATCAAACAAAACATTGACATTCTGGAAGCAGGCATTCATTTTGACAAGCAAATGCATTTTAAAGGACACAAAGCATTTATGCACATATTCTAGCAGCATTACACTTGAAGGTAGAATTATCATTTCTCCTAATTCAGCTTAATGATCATTGATAGGACAAGGGAAAAACAGCGTTTGTATCTTTTTCGATATATTACAAGATATGTATAGTGCCATGTAAGCATCTAATTTAATAGAACAGTAGAAGAAATTAGGAATATTTAAGAGGAACCATTCGAAAGACACTTTTGAAAACAAAGAAAATTACAGGCAAGGAAGCATTCAGGCAGGAACTGCTTTTGAAATCTCTGAAAGACAAGCTGGAAAGTCCCTATTATTCATCCTGCAAAGTTAGACATAATGTTTCTGGGTGCAAAACAGAGCTCTATGCCTTGACTTTTTTGTTGTTGTTTTTTTTTTATGCACACACTGATTTTTTCTTTCAGCAAAATTTCAGCTTTGTTCAAACACATAACTTTGGGGTGGGGTAAATGACAAACTTTTCAGAGAAAAAAAAACCATACAGCAACTATGAGTTGATGCTTAATTCTTGTTTTTGTTTTTGTTTTTTTAACACAAGAAAACAAGATGCTAAAACATGTAAAAAGAACATATATTTGCCAGCAAAATAACAAAAACCGCACATGTATGTTACACTCTGTTTTACCCATCAACACACACAGCAAACACATCATCACTTTAATTCATAAGTGGGTACAACAAATGGAAGTAAAGTCTTAAATTTCTTCAGAAATGAAGATTACTACATTAACCAGTGATAAGGTTCATTCTGTATTTCACATTTACATCCACCATAGCCTTCCTGCCGCCATTTGAAGGAATGGCAATTTTAACAAACACATTTACAGATCAGGGAATGAGATTATGAGTTTAGATGCTTATACATGCAAACTTTAAATGAGCATGTTTCTTTTCTCTCTTGCATGTTTGTGTCCTTCAAGTTTGTTGAAAAAGCAGCTTCAAGAGGAAAACAAAATGTTTTAATAGTTGTTTCTCCTCTGACAATAAGTGGGGGGAAAACATGAAAAAGTTTGTATGAAATGCTGTGAGACAGAATGAAAATTCCTTGCTGATTGAAATGTATGTGTCATGAAAAGACATGGTTTTTATATGACAGACCTTTCCGGTCATTCTCAGGGGGTAATAGGGAAGGAGCAAAATGTTTTCAAATACACATGCAAACAAGATGCTGAATTTGAATCATTCTCAAAGCTTTATACATGCCTCATTCCCAAGGGATGGCAATGTTTGATTTTCTTTTTTTTTTTCTTTCTTTCTTTCTTTTAAAGAGTTTGAAATGAAAAAGCAAGACAATGACAACACCGGATCAGGACCAACTTACTTTGAGCTCTGCGGTGATTGGGGCCTCAACGCGAGATGACGAAGAAGAAGCGACTGAACTTGGTCTCGACTCCACGCGGGGCTAAGGGACCAAACGGGGGTGGGGCACAGTGTTTGTGGGGAGGGGGGCGGAGAAGATGTTTGGAGGGAAAAAGTCCAGCAGGCAAGTGAGAAGGCATCGCTATGATTCTAAATAGCACCATGATGATGTACATGTACACGTATCATTATTAGTACATATCCTTTTCCCTTGAAGATTACAGAGATGCATGTATGACTCCCTTCTTCAATGGTGCTAAGGAGTGGCAAGATGGGCGTGGCTATGATATATTGGAGCTGGTATCGCACCTGCACCTCACTACCCACGTTCTAAAAATAGGATGGCACATGTATGCGAGGACGCACACAGGTCAGGATGACAATGACAACAGACACCGATGACAATGACAGTTATAATGATGGCAGGATGAGACTTTTGACAACAGTGACATTGACGATGGTGATGATATGGCAGTTGGCTGGTGGTGGTGATGGTGGTGGTGGTGGTAGCAGCATGGCGATGAGAGCACAAAATAAGACATGATTTTGATGTACCAATACCATACATCGACAAACATAGGTACACCGTGCACACCATTACCACAACAAAAATGGTGACAATAACGATGGAGACTTTCACAATGACGATAACAATGAAGTGGTAGTCATGGCAACAAAACGGATGACAATGATGATGGTAGTCTTGACGATAAAATGAATGATAATGATGATTGTTAATAGCAGAACAATGATAAAAACGTGATGGTATTCATGACAACAAAATGGATATTGATGATTACTCAATGGTAACATCATCACGACGTTGATGATGTTGATGAAAATTAGGATGATGAGTAGATGATGATGATGATGATGATGATTAGATGATGATGATGATGTTGATGATGACGACAAGACAACACAATGACAGTGATGATGATGAAGGGCAAACAAGGAAGGCCCTAATGACAATGATGATCATGATAGTTAGAGTGCAATGGCAATCAAACTGGCAGTATTAGCAATCATGAATAATTGGCAGAAAACACCAGATGAAAATGGCTCTTCCACTAATGTTGATGACCAAAATAATCAGCATCATGATTATGGTCTTAATGAAATTAATGATAGTGGCAACCACCTGACTTTGTAGTTAAAATACTAAATGGCAACAACAACAAAAAAACAGTCATCTTATGGCTCACTATGCAAGACAAATGTGCAATTCGCAACATAACGATATGCAGATCTGTTATACAGCAGTTACATATGACCAACAGAGCAACAACATTAAGCCTAAAATGAATACAGCAAATGTTTCAACAAACAAAAACAAACAATAAAAAAGGCACATACATGTATCATAGAAACAGTAAAGTCAACTTTATGCCTACACTTCATATGATCACATTGATTTAATACAATTTAAAGACAAAAACAAGTACATTGCACATGAGCAATTACATTAACACAGTCCCATAAGAATTATAGGAGAAATACAGGTAAGTCCCACCTCCCCGGAGAAAATAAGAAAAATATACAAACCACCACACAACATGGCGGAGAGATTTGAAGTATTATAAGGACTGAAACAGATAATCATATGAATTACACCTTCAGTTCAAGTTTCTCCTCTTGACATTTTGCGTCACAATATTAAATTCTGTTGATCTCATACATCCTTTTAGTCTTTTCATATTTAGGCAAACATGATTCCTTTTTTTTTTATTGATGTATTAAATTTGTTCCCGACTTATAAATGTTTAAAGATGTTCTTTTCTTCCGAGTGATTTCAACAGTTCACTTAAAATTGTACGATTCCTGGCATGATTCTTTTAGTATTACCACAAAAAGAAGCATGTTTTTACGTTTTGTGCAGAATTTGACTTACGGACACAGAAGTCTTGATGGCACGTTCAGTTCGCATCTTAGTCGTTTTCCTCTGTTTATTTAATTTAGTTTTGCAGTTTCAACATTAGCGAAACAGGAAAAAGGTGTTCGCATTAAAAGTTTAAGCAGGTTTTTATACCGTGTATGAAAGTCAACAATTTGATCAATATTCATGTTGTTGTTGTTTTTTCCCACGTAAGTTTGTCAATGAAATGAAATGTCATAACACCAGATGGTAAATAAAAAGGAAGAATATCCCGTGACCCAAACCGGGAAGAATCAAGGAGACATACATGTATTTTGGAAGGATACAAATAAGCATTGTTATTGAAATACCAAAGCAATTTGTAGGGGAAAATATTACAAATACATTAAACAAAAGAAAACAACACAACATACATGTACACCAGGGTATCATAGAAAACCATACAAATTAACAGCATAACACAGCATGAATAACATAAAGTGCACAGATAAGCCGATGATATTGTGCAAGACAAAATAAAATCGAGAAATCATGGAGTAGTGAAGAAGTGATGTTGTACGAATATATGTAGCATATGCAGAATTGACCGCAGCCCAAGACAAAGAAAGAAACATGTGGGGAGTCAGGAGGGGTTTGGGGAAAAGAAAGGGTCAAAATGAAAAGGGGAAAGAAATTAAGAACTTAAAGACACCCTCTTTTTTCTTTTTCTTTTTTTGAAAATAATTGCAGAACATTAGCAAGTAATAATCAGTTGAGAGCTAGAAGGGCCTCAAGTCCAGACAAAGTCTTTTGGTTTGAAGCCTTTCTTGCACTACAGCTGATGAGAAAAGATAACACATACTTGTAAAACATACCACAAACAACCAAAACGTACTTGTACGCGCACATCAAAGATTTTGGTTGAGTCATTACATAAAAGTGCACACTCTAGCTGTCCAAAGTCTGTGCTTGCTTGAAAATGCCCATCTGGTTGGAGGCTTGTTCCTCGAGTGACATCACGGTGTCATCAGCCAATCAAATTTCTCCTTTCATCTTGTCGTCGATGGAGACATGAACTTTGCACCAATCACAAAACTGCTTTGTGTCATTGCATCTGGAGCTCTGGGCTCCCATTCCAACACAGTGGACTGATTTTCCCACTGATGACATCTAACATCACTCTTTCCAATTCTTTGTGATGAATACAAATTGTGCTTTGAATTACCGGCAGAGCAAATTCAGATTCCCCTTTTTTTACTTTACAACAAACAAACAGAAAGTAACACTCTTAGTGAGTAAGAGGTATACATTTCAACTTTCACTCAAACTCAAGAGTCACAGAAAGGGGGGAAAAAGATAACACACAAACATGCTTGTCGCATTTCACCAAAGAGAATAACTCATGCACCCAAGGTCATAAGGTACAATTGTACAAAGATATTCAAAGTTCAGCCTGATAACATAGAATTTCAACAAAGCGAAGATGACTCTTAGTGTACACAGAGTAATTTCCACAGAAGAAAAACCAACAACCAAATTTGACAGGACACATAAACAATAAAGATCGTTCCAAGAAAACCTGTGAGGTCATGAAAAGTTAAAAGGTCACAAGAGTGTAAGCCAGTGATGTTGTCCTTTAAACAGTAATGATGTCAAAGGTCATGACCCCTTACCTCTGAGGTGGAGTATGAAGTACTGCTTTCGGGGACTCGTGGGAAGACGTTGTAGAGAGATGACACATATGTCATGATGGACTTCTCATCTGGCTTGGGGACATCCACATCTAAAGGGGGGGGGGGGGTAAGCAAAATGTTTGAAGACGATATTTAGAGGGAAAGCAGAAAAATATAAATATTGCTACATTCTTTGATGCTTTTAGATTATGGTAATGGAGGAGATATATCTCATTTGAACCAAGAAACAGGCATACTGGTGTAGTTAGTGAGTCAACTCCCTTAACTGCTAAGATAAAAGTGAAATGTGCATATGAGAATTTATCATTTACTTCTAATCAGTAATGAACTGAGCCAGATCCTTTGAAAGAGCTAGCAACCCCCTCTCTTCGTCATGGAACATTCCATGGTATAAATCTATAGATAAACAGTCTATTCAGGATGGATCAGTACCAAAGCAAGGAATAGGGGAGTTTTCAATTACCTTCTGGGTCGAGGAGACGAGTCACTCCTAGGTGTTTCTCGGCGATGCTGAAGGCACTTTCCAGGTTGGCCCGGTGCTGGGATGGCTTCAGGGACGAAAAGTCAACCAGATCGGGCCTGGATGGATGCAAAGAAAACACGTCAAAATTTCAAATTTTCTTCTTTAAATCTCATCCTTTCCTTTGATAAACCCTTCATGTGCTGCACCACATAATAATAATAATGATGATAATGATGATGATGATGATGATGACAGTAATAATAACAACAACAACAACAACAACAACAACAATAATAATAATGTCTTATTTACCCAGGGTAGCCTATTCAGTGTTGACATTGTTTTACCTAGCATTGCCAGGTACCCATTTATACACCTGGGTCGAGAGGGACATTGTGGATAAAACATCTTGTCCAAGGACATAAGCACTGGGCGGGGTTCGAACTCGCAGTCCTCCGTTCGGGAGTCTGGAGTCGTATCCACTATGTCACAGTACCCCCACTTGATAGTCATTACAATCCCTTCCTTAATCAAAAGATATATACAAAAAATAGATATATACACAGATGAATATATCTCATGATAGCACTTAATAGCTGTTACTGAGAATTTTTTGTAATTGGTTTCTCCCCTTCCCCCCCCCCCAAAAAAAAAAAGGAAAAGGAAGGGAGAATAATACTTCACAAACTGATAAATGCTGTGCATTATTACTCATGTGTAATGCTGCCACAGATTCACAGGAAAGTCATAACCATGCAGTGAGGAAGAATTGGAGTGTGTAATCCCTATGCCCCGACCTTAAATATCAGATCATCTGTTCTGACTTTGCAGTAATGAGAGCGTGTCATTGGTCCCATTCACACTCCCGAAATGAATGTTTGTTCTTTAACCCGTTGAGGACGAGTCCCGAGTATACTCGGGCAGGTGTCTATGGGAAATGCGTGTTGTAACAAAATCAGTCCGTCCTCAACGGGTTAATTCATTTCTGTGATGCGATGCGAAGACCGTTAATTCTTGTGTGTGAACCCACAAAAAAGAGAAATATTGTTAACTCTTGTGATTGGCATCACGATACGAAAATTATTCTGCAAGATTTTCTTCTTTTTTTTTTTACTTTCATGATAACTGCCCTAGCGGCGTGTGTGAATGGCACACGAGGAACAAAACTGCTCAGTGGAATTTATGTATGAGACAGATTTTTTTCTATCCTGTTTCTGAATTTTTGTATTCTGAATTCTTCTACTTTCCCTGACTTATTCAAACCAGTCATCTGTCTCTTGTAAAAAGCTGCAAATTGTTCAATGTGTTCCTTTGTTTTGTTTTGTTTTGTTGTTGTAGGGTTTTTTTTCGGGGGGGGGGGGGGGAGTGGTTGGAGGGGGAGAGGGCAGGGTTGTGTCAACTTTGAGTAAGAGTTTGGAGTGAGACACTGGGAGGGATAAAAGTACCCAGGGTGGAGAGGGAGTGGGGAGGGAAGCTTGGGTGGAAAGGTGTGTCCATTCCACCACCACCCCCCCCCCCTTACATGGTAGGTATGATTTTGAAAAATACATAGATTTTAAAAATCTCAGAACTTTGGGAATGGGTATGTTGAATGTTCCAAATATTCCAGATTTTAGATTTTTTTTTCTAACTTTCGATTTTGAGGGGTTCAAAAGGGGAGGGATTTCAAAATTCCCTCACCTGTTTCTATTGATGATGGCGTTGAAGGCGAGACCGTCTCGCCAGCTCTTGCCAAAGTCGGTGATGTGGACTCCGGGGTAGTCCTTGGTAGTTCTCTGGGCCCAGACCTTGAGGGCCTCCTTTGCCTGCAGGGTCTGGCCACCCCTCCCGCCATCGGACTCGACCACGACCTCAGAGATCTGTAATCGAAGAAGACCAAGATGGAGAAGACATGCTTAGTAGAATGAAAATGTCAATCCAGTAGCATTTTATTAATCTCGAACATATGTGTCAATACATTCAAAATTGATAGTTTAATATAATATGCAAATATGTTTTGATACATTGGTAGTGGATAAAGACAGAAGATATGCGACTTAACCCATTCCATATGGGAACCTAGTGGCCTGTATATTAGGTTTATGGGGATTTCAGAATTCAATATGGAACAGGTTAATACAACTCACACACAAGCACGCTTATACTTGTACAACTATCATGCTTTAAATGCTTGAATAACATATGTATGTGTGTGTATTTATCTATATGTGTGTGTGTGTCTATGTGTGTTATATATTGTATATGAGTGTATACATGAACGCTGTATGTACGCTGTATGCAACTGCATTACACAATGTGCTTCTCCATTGTGTATGTGCTGCACACAGCTTCAAAACAGAATTACAAAAAAACAAAAACTCTTGAGTTAGGCACAAGATAAGCGAGTGAAATATAAAAGATAATCAATGCCTAGACTGGCTTACAACTGCATTCAGCATGTTTTCGTACAGGATGAAATATCCGCTGTCCATTATAATTCCCCTTTCTCCAAACCCCCTCCCACTGAGATAGTAGCCACTTGGCATACACAGATTCATACATTCCTATGACAGTGGCCAGTTGTTCCTCACAAACAAAACAAAACAAAACAAAACAAAAGTCTTTTTCTCCCTCTTAGACTGTAGTTCACATAAAGCCTGACAGATACACAGGCATTAGTACAGTGATTACTTGGCAAATATCTCCCATTCATCCTCCACTGCCATAGTGCACGCTGAACGCACAGAGTGAATTTGAGAGGATTAGTCCACTCCATGCATATCAGGCGCGATCTGTTCACGAAAAGTTGACCCAAGTTTTTGCTCCTTGTCCTAAAACTTTAATTCTGTCCTTGCTTGGTGCTAGGAGTTTTAGCTCTTCTCTCTTTAATCCTTTTACGATTCACTCCAAGAATGCAGTGAATGAATGTAACAGGAGCAATGTACAATGTAACTCACAATTAAATATGACATAACTCACACAGCTAGTCAACAGTACAATCGAAATCCTATGCAAAAACAAACACATGATAAAACAGTTCAAAACTAGTTTAAAAAGTACTATAAATGTAACTATTGTTTGTTTTCTATATTTATGAAATGTGATTTTTATATCTACACTAACACGGATTATACAGGATATTGATATGAAACAGCATTCACTTGCTGATCTTGCAATTCTCTCAAAATGTGTTGAAATAAAATAAAATACAAATAAAAGATATACCAATTTTGTAAAAACCGGTGTGTCTATACTAAGAATCCAGATGGTGTGAAAAGATATTTCCATATTGTGCAATTTAATATGATAATCCCTTCAAACTTTAAGCTGAATTGTGCATGCTATAATTATACAGCTGCGCAGGAAAAGGCACTCTCATTCATTGTGAAGGTCGAGTTCCCTCGAGCAAAACACCCCCCCCCCCCCTTTACCCAAAGAATAAAAGCTGAAATTAAATTTTTAAAAAAAAAAGTAAAGAAAAGCAAGACAGATAATTCAAGCTTGGGTAGATCCCTGCACATCCGAACGACTTCCGAGCTATTCCTCCCATGGCGGCGGATGACGCGCATCTCCCGAAATACGATATGATCTCAGACCGGGTGCCCAGACCGAGGGAGAAACAACATCGCGAGGACCGCGGTGTGAGTCATTCGCAGGGGAAGGCAAAGAGAGGGGGAGAGAGAGCAAGAGAAAGTGGAAGAAAGAAGAGGAAGAGGAGGAGGAGGATGATGATGATAAACGAAAGGGAGGGATGCGGAAAGGGACAACATATTGTACATGAGAGAGAGATAGGGAGGGGAAGGGGAGAGAGGAGGAGAAGGATGTTATCAGAGAAAGGGAGAGAGGGTCAAAGGAGAGAAAAATGTGTACAAGAGGTAAAGAGGGAGGAAGGGGGGAAACTGAAGGATGAGGAAGATGGAGGGGTAATCAAAGAAACTCAATGAGAGAGGGAGGGAGGACATAATCAGAGAAAAAAAAAATGAGACTGATGAAGTGTGAGAAAAAATGTATGCATAAGAGAGCCAGTGATTTGAGGAGAAGGTACTCAGAGAAATTTAGAAAAAGGGGGAAAGTGAGGAAGATGGAGGGGGGGGGAAGAGGGAGAGGGAGAGTCGGTAAGAGAGCAGGAGGAGGATGAGGAAGAGGTAATGGTATGCGCATCCCAGAGCTACACGTGTCTACCAAGATGCCATCAAGGACGATACCTGTGGGGGCCCTCCCCGCATCGTCTCGCTAATTGTCTGAGGCAATGCCTCCTTCTCTTCCTTTCTTCTTTTTCTTTCGAAAGGGGGGCAATCAAGTGGAAATCCCTTTTATACACATTATGACCTTGTCTGGGGTGGAGGGGTTAATAGTATCATATAAAGATGATATATTCTATTGCCTTTTGAATTAACATGTCCATTGTCAGCGGTGGAGCCTACCAGAATATACACGAATCTTATTGAGGACATTATTGTTACTTTACAGGAAGATGCTGACAGCATCCAGTGGCTACCAGTGTAATCTATCAATACAGGAATCATTTTTTTGTTCATATAATAAACAGAATATATGAACAAAATAGCTGATGATATGTTTCATAAAAGGAACACACATGTAAACATGTACATATGGATGTATATATCAGACTTCTGCCACCATATTGGCAACCACATCACTACATTGATACTGTATCAAGCTGCTATAATCTAGTCTGGATTAAATTGTGAAAGCATTAATCAGGCTGTGTGGATTTACCCTATGCCTTATGAAATCCATGATCTCAGCCACAGGAGAAAATTGTTGATGATAATGCAGCCAGCCCTGTGGCTTTCTGTCAAGCACACAGGATATGTCAAAAGCCACCAGAGTGGCACTCTAAGCTTCTACAGCTTCATCCGGGAATAGAACCACTTTGTTTCATAATTGATTATGTGGTGAAAAAAGATAATACAAAATTTCCTGTAGAAAACTATGAAAACAATTGAAAAAAAAAAGAACACCTGATCAACAGATAGGGCTCAGAAAAAAGAAGCACAGGGTGTAGATAGAATATGAACAACAACCCATATCTCTGTGAAACACGAGTAAATTTTGTAATTTCTTGTGAATTATGCCTACCAGGGAGAGTGTAAAATCACGGGACAAACTATGCGTATAACACCTAGATGTATACCTTCAAACAAATGCGGCTTCTGACATGACACACCATACAGGTATGTCGGCCTACATACAACATACACCCTCAGGAAAGACATGTGCTCCAGCTTAATCCGCGAATGTGCTGATAGAAAGACATCACAGCCTGACGTACATGGGTACATGGCTGATGTCACAACGATGAGGCGCATACCCATACCCCTTCCCAGTCCCTATGTCACAGGACCTCTCCTGGGTATGCATACAAGGTTAAGGTTCCTCCGTTTGCTATTTCTACGGCATCTGCATCCGCATTTCAAATGCGTGTATGCGAACAATGTTGTATGAGCATGTAACTGTCGCACAGTCAAGGCTGAATGGAATATGTATGTACAATTGAGACATGGGCATAAATTATTTATGGAGGTCGCAGACAGACGACTGTTTACACCTAATTTGTCGCCATGGCAACACATGCCATCCACATGTAACCCTCTCTCCCTCCCCACTTCTCCCCCGCCACATCCCGCCCCATCCCGCCCCCCTAAAAAACACTCCATATCTGTCAAAGTCGAGCATCTCACAATCAACATCTGAATCACAAATGAACGCAGGCAGGAGCAAGGGGAAATGAGGGGAGGCCACAGTGAATTGAAGTCATGTCACACATGCATGCAGGAGACAGCTAGCCTTGACACAAGGCACCAGGTGAGGAAAATGAAAATTAGATGAATGCAGGTAGTTGCCTCTCAAAACAAATTTTGAGATCAAAAGTAGTATAGTCATTACTTAAATTGTTTCATGAAACCCAGATAAGCATCTTTAAGAGCAAATGATTCAAAGAACAAATTATATTTTTACATTGTGATGCAGGTCAACTATAAATGTTTTTAGTTCGTTTGTTTTTTTTGTAATGGACAGTAAAGACTGCAGTTTTCAAAATAACCATTTGTTTGTCATTCTAAATCTTCTACAACACAGCCACATATGCAGTGAAATAATGACATGTTCTTTGGTTTTGCCATCACATCTTCACATGCATCGGGTCCCCAACTATGCCACACCACAAATAAACCTGTACAAGCATGTTGTTGAGATAACAATCTAGATCCAGAGAGTCTGGGACAAGACTACAGCACAATATTCGCACGATGCTAATGACATGAGATAGAATACCTCCTGCATATATTGCACTTAGCCCACGTGTGGCCAACAAAACCCCCACCTACATGTACAAGGCAATTCAGGACAGCCACTTTCTTGTTCTGTTTCTAACGCCACTTGGACAGTGTGAAAGCAAAGTGATGATATGGTCACAATTTTACATCAAATTTCTCATAAATTAATGGGTGGTTTTTTTTTTTTTTCAGCAAAATGCTAAAGCTGCAATGCCAGAAACCCATTACTACAATCGACATACATGATTCGGTTTTTAACACTTAAATCAAAATCGGTACAAGAACATAAACCATGCGGGGGAAATCATCTACAGGTTCCTTCAAATACAGTAAACAACTGCAAATTCTACCTCTGGTATAATCCATTTCTGCAACCCTTTATCCCTTATTATCAATGTATGGCAATGATGATACAAAAGTAGCAATGATTTAATCCCAAAAAATGGACACAAAATCATCTTTTATGAACATAATTGAAAATAACAATAACAGTAATAATCATAATCAACATCATCATTATATATCAATGACAATGACAATAATGATAAAGATAGACAGTAGAATATTAACATTTATATTGACATATCATGATCATTGCAACCCCTTATCATCATTTCCTTGATCTCACGTACTGTCTTCATTCCAAGATATATATTTGCAACCAATTTCCATCACATTTGTTCATCCACAACGTATAGTTCATCCAAAAGAATACTATGCTCCCAAATACTGGGGAGGCCAATTTTGTACGAACAGAAACTTATTCGAGGGGACAGTGACATGCTACTAGCTAGTCCTGCCCAGATTTGGGCGAGTGGCAGGTGCCTGGCCTGGCATCTGCAAAATTACAAACTACTAAAAATAGTCCACGGCTAGGTCACATGAGCACAGCGAGCTTACAATTTCCACAGCGATATGAGAATCTGTGATATTGCTTTACACACGTAAATTCTGTGATATATTCATGACCTGAAATTGCAACTGAATTCATAATACAAAACAGACAGGTAGGGTGGTGTATGCAAGAGCTTGCAGGGTAAATACCAATTTTTTCCCTCATTATCAAAGGGCAAGTGTCATTTACGTTAAACTGCCTGTGATGAAGAGTGGTTTAAATCAAGCACAACATCTTCATAGCTTCCCCCACAAATGACATTTAACAGGAAATTATAAACTTAATTATCATTAATTAGGCTCACTTTGAGCAGCGAAGGATATCCAAATTTTCAAGGGATTACAGGTGAACATACCTGTACCTCTGCAGTATGATAACATACTGGTTTCATACATTTAGGCTCCCTGCAATGTTTGTTTGTTTGTTTTTTTCCTGCTTATTGCAATACCACTTCATAGGAAACTTATGTACAACGATCATCAGCCTTGTTGAATGTGGTACGTTAAAAAAGGGACAGGTTTTGCTACCTTGTATTATTCAGAAGGTGTACAATTTTTCCTTCCTTCTCCTTTGAAATTTAATGGAAAAAGTAATAAATATTAAACTTGAATTTCAAATCTTTTGATTACATAATATCCTCTCCTGCAATGACTTTACAAATAAAGGAAACTTCATATTTTGTAATAGATTATTCCAGTGTGGTAATGAATGAAAAATAATTGCTCTCTGAAAAAAAAAAAAAATGATATAACCATTTTGATATTGACAATAACAATAATTTCATGTATAATCAAAGGGCAAAGCTGAGAAACAATGATATTACTGCATCATCTTACATGCACATATTATGATTTTGACAAATTTGTTTCATGTAAATGTGTAAAATATTAATAATTTGAGGAAATCTCCTTCTTTTAAAAAACAGGTGGCAGATGACTACACCCACCCTTCCACATGACTGTTTGAAAGAATGCTGTTTGCTGTTTGGAATATTTCATTGGCAAATGATAATTTGGCTCTTGGCAGACCAGTGATTTACTATATATGGCATCATTTCTTCCCCCCTACTGGTGATGGGACATTTATTAGGCGGGAGACGATCGACACGCTGATTTATTCAGATCAGCCGGCCATGTGTTTACACTCAAGCACTTAGGACAGCTCTGAAATGTTACAGACAAATCAAGAAAGACGAATGTACATTCTCTCTTTCCTTACACCTCTCTCCTCTAGCTCTTTCTCTTACCACATGTTTAATATATTCATATATATGTTTCTCTCCCTATATTTCTCCATCTATCTATCTATCTCTTTCTCTACCCATATGTTTGTCTCTCTCTCTATCCATCTATCTACCTACCGCTATATATATGTGTCTCTCTTTTTCTACCCAAATTTTTTATGTATTTGTATAATGTTTCTCTCTGTCTCTCTATATATCTCTTTTCTATCCTTACTTTTCCTATTCATCAAGCTCACGCTATCAGACATTTTCCTCATAACTATACATCTCCCTGTATCTTCTCTTCTTGTCTTCCCTACTCTGTATTTCATTTCATGGTACATATCCTCATTCCTTTTTAATAACAACTTCCCATATTTGCTCTATTTTTTTCTTAGTGCTTCTGCATAGACTAGATGTTATGCACTAGTTTATTATCCTTATTTTCACACATTTTGCAGCAAGAAGTGCAAAGAATATGGAGGTGGGCAGTAAAATGGAAAAATAAAATGAAAAAGTCTGGAAGTCAGGCTACTCAAGTTCTGCAAGATAGGACATCATTCCCCAGTCAAATGACAATACAGAAGAACAAATCATCAACGTCCCATCTTCTTTCCTTTAAATGGATAATACACCAAGGGTGGATAGGCCTGTCAATTGTCATGACAACTGGGTAAGTCCAAAAATGTCAGTGTAAAGAGAAACAGAAAGTCAAAAACCTCACCACACTTTTTTTTTAATACTTAAATCCAAGAACTCTGCAAATTAGCAGGTCCACATATTTTGTCTTGTTTTGTTTGTTTGTTTGGGTTTTGTGTTGTTTTTTACCAGCACTATGGATAACCAAAGATTATTTGTTGTGTGCATGTTAATCTTGAATTTTTTTCTCAAACACATGAGCAACAAACAAAAAAAAAAAAACTATGTCTGATAATAGACTAAGCAATACCGTACTACTTTTGTACACAAGGGTTGGGCACACTTCACTTGATCTTCTTCATAGGGAACCTGAGGGTCAGAATCAACAAATCACAGGTCTAGTATTTCAGCATAGAACTCCAGCCCAGGCCAACTAACATACCCCTCTTCATCAACACCACCCAGTTTTGCCCATCAGTGAAACATTAAAAGTAGCTTCTATCAAAAAAAATAATGGTAACTTCACACTATTTGAGAGCCAAAATTTTTGGAAAGTACTGATTTTCTTTTCTGAACCTCATCTGCACATATGTTACATATTTCTTTTGATATGTTTCAAGTGATGAAAAGCAAGCTAAATATGCTTGAAAATACTGAAGCGCTGGTGACCTATAGCTTTAAACAGGCTCTGGATATAACACCATGGGGGGGGGCAGGATGAAAGCAGAGAGTGCAGAGGGAAAATGTCAGCAAAGTGTGAGTAGCGGACAGCGTCGCGGGACAAGTCACTCTAGCAGTTAAGTGTGAAGTCATTACCGATGCTGTTTTCTTTGGCAGCCATCTTTGCATGCATAGCTATTCTTTCACTTGTCTCCCTATAGGCATTCATGATGCAGACAAACCCTGCACGGCCCATTGTCCCACAACAATGCGTTTCATGCCCATCCTCACCGAAATCTACAACAAAATTGAATGAAGATTACTCATCTTTCACTTTCGTGCTTAAATTCAAAATGACATTTAGTCATACATTCCCCATATGTGTATCTGCCGTAACCACTGTATACCAGTCATACCATTCTTTGTTTTTAAACACAAGTGAAATCAAAGGTTAGATTTAATATACAATTTTCTGTTGTTTTCTTGTAATTATACTCCAACTTAAGGGCCAGAGTTTTATTTACCTACAATGAGAAGAATTCATGTGGAACTTGGAGAGAAATTCAAGCACAGGTGTGGGCTAGAGATGAACACATTCATTTTGAGGGAGCTAATATCCTTTTTATTATGTTGCCCAGGAGACAAAATGACTGATTAAACATGATATGACCAGCAACAAGATTATTACCTTATTACCAGCTGAATTCCCAGACAGTCACAGAGATATGCCAAGATGCACACAATCTACATCTACACTCACATCAGTCCCAATCAAATAATTACTGTTCAATTGGCAAGAGATTGGCAAGAGAAAGGAGTGAACCATATGGAAGATAATAATATCATGGGGGCACTTTTACCACCTCTGGCTAGGGACAAGAAGTACCAAGAAGTGAAAAATAAAGTGTTTCACATCACTTCTGTTTCACACAGGCAAAGGCATTGGTATTCACACTGATCAATTCTTCTCTCATCATATGTCTCAGGTGTGAGTGGCATGGGGTGAGTGAGAGAGAAGAGTAGAGAAGAGAGGTTGAGATAAAATGGGAGCGAGAGAGAGAAGAAGGATGAGGAGAGGGTGAGGGAAGGGAGAAAGAAGGTAGATAGATGAGGAGAGAAATATAGGAAGGAGATATATTCCAAGACCACAGAGATGGGATGGGGTGCAGGGAGCAAGAGAGGACAAAGGAGGGGCAGAGGGAGATGGATATATGAAAAGGAGAAATATATAAGGAGGAGATATATACCAAGACCAGATACATAGGATGGGGGTGGAGGGAGCAAGAGAGGGCAGAGAAGGGGGAGATAGAGAGGGAAATATGAAAAGGAGAGATATATAATATAAAGAGGGGATATATGTATACCACTTCAGACAACAGTTGGAAAAGGAGAGGATAGAGCAAGAGGAGAGGAAGTGGGACAGGGTGAGAGAGGGGGAGATATAGAGGGAATATATATGAAAGAGAGAGATATTAGGAAAGGATATAAAGCAAAAAAGAGAGAGATAGAAAGGGGATATAAATATACCATGACGACAGAGCTCAGAAGACACAGAAGGGAGGGAAAGAGAGGGAGAAGGGAGGGGAAAGATTGAGTTATACTGGGAATATAGAAAAAGCTAGAGAGAGATAGAAAGAGAAAGGAGAGAGATGGAAGGAGGCAGAGAGGAAATATATACACAGAGATGAGAGAAGGGTAGAAGAAGGAAAAAGGAGGGAAAGGGAGAGACATGTAAAAAGAGTAGTACAGTGAACTGTGGGAGGGATGAACCTAAATCCATTCCCAGAAAGCAGCTCTGGACGTAGCAAAATGTGACAGTGTTGACATCTTGTGAAGGACAGAGAACATTGCATGCGTACATAGCGGATCAACTCCTCCTAGCAATATTCAGGAAGTGTGGAATCTTCACAGCATTGAGCTAACAGCTGATCTATTGCTCTTGTAATTCAGCGACGTTATAAAAAGGTGCTAATACAAGAAACGAATACCACATTCTTATTCAATAACAAATACCTGCACGTCTTTGTTTGATTTTGATATTTTTGTTTCAACCTCTGATTATTGCATCAAATCTACGTTAATCTTTTGCGCTACGGGGGATGATCTATCGACTTTCACAAGTCTGAGCCAGTAGGGCCTTGAAATGTGGCCTTATGAAGGACAAGGCAGTAAATACCGTAAATGTTCTATTTTCGCACCCAGCAGCTCAAAAACGCATTCGCGGGTTCTGGAATTCGTGCTGCACGATTGTCAACCCATCTGCAATTTGCAGAGAAAATTGTGGAGATGTTTTCGCGGGTTTTAGAATTCGCATTAGCGAAAAGTAGCGCGAAATGAGCAAAAATCAATGTATCGCGAAAATTTGTGCATTTACGGTACTGCAATTCCGAAATAGATTTTGTCCTGGCTTGAAAAGCATGACAACAACAAGAAACTTAAAGTGCATACCCTGGGGAAAGAAGATGGTGCACATTATAGTGCATGCAACAGAAGCTTCAATCTCACTCACACTCATACCTAATAGCAAGGCACAGCACACAAGAATTGATTGGTTTTATCTGAATATGATTGCAGACAGGCACTTAATTAGCCTCAGATATGATTATGGGCAATCCAGCGGCCTTGGGTGTCAGGAATGTTATTAGGTGGCTTATAAACAGTGCCTACACCCCATGAGTTCATGTGCTCTATTTGAACCAATGGCAAGGCGAAGTATAGAGCCAACTTCAGGCACATAGAGCCACAGAAACACAAGCGAGGGAATCTCTGTTAGTTCGGAAATGCCTGCACCCCCAAATCAATAAGAGATGTATACCACATGAGCCACAATGTTTGAGGGGTGTTTGATTATCCATGAAACAAACACTGGGAACGGAAAGGTAAACAAACATATCTCCTGGCAATCGGTGTCCATCTATTTACATGTTGTTCCACTGTCAGCTATACGAAGAGATAAGGCACCAGTCTGAGACACACAGAAACACACCACACATTGCCACTCATTGATTTGGCTAATTTCATGTGTACACATAGAGTCAAGGAAAGACTTCCTCATATATATCTTACCATTACAGAAAGCCACAACACTATCTACTACAATGCAGTACATTATAATATTATGAACATTTTACAACTTGTGATATGATGTCTCTTGCTGGCACACATATCAAGTTTGACCCATAACATTTGAATGGGAGTCTTCCGATAAATGGCTACATCGAGACAGTGCTTGTGATGGAGAGTATCAAAGATTCTTCGCAGTCGACGAGCTCCCCTATTCTGAGAGGTTCGATCCACCCTCCTCTCGGCCTCAACAGCACGAGAGAAAAACTCCACCGAATGAACGTCATGTGACAATTCTTCACACGCAGCAAATCGGAGGCACAGATTCTCCTCAAGCAAAGCAAACAGACTGCAAATGTATCAAATCAGATTCAATTTCTACTCTACGTATGTGCCCTAATTTATTCATTTCTACTGTCTATAGAAAGACTGTCAGCTTGTAAATTGTACCAATGACAATCATACTATTAACTAAATGAATCAGGATTCTGTTCAGCGGGGGGGGGGGGGGGGGGGGGGCACTACAATGGATCTGTACGCTCATTAAAACACAAGTCAACATATATTCAACTCTTTAACCAGCACATTAAATGGAAACACAGAGCTTGTAGAGTCATCATCTATTTGATGAAACAATGCAGAGAGCGTGAATCAAATTCCACTCAGTTCCCCATGTCCGTCTAGGCAGATTAATCATGCTACTCGTATACCCTGTATGTATCAGATGCTATTTCCATCTCGAGCACTAAAAATAATATGACATAAAAGGACAGTCGATATCTATCCTCTCCTAAACATTTCTGATATCTGATCTTTCCGTCAACCCCTGGATTAAAACAGGACTTCTTGACATGTATTTGTCACCATGGAGGGGGATGTGCTGTGCTCGCTTGATAAGCATATGCACACACTGTGACTCATGAAAAAAAAATCAAACACCGGTACGAGATTCAGCGATTTAGGCACGTGTCCATGGTTGCATAGAAATCGATGACCTCCAGTGTGTACATGCAAGCTACACAAAAATGTTAGCTTGCAGACATACAGATGCTTGAATCGTTGGTACATAATGCCAGTGAATTCACAAGCATTAAACACTCCTTATAGTTTATTCTTTTAAAAGTGTATAATGTATCTTTCACATATGGACTCTGCAACACTAAGCTACACTAGAGGTTACATTATACATATTATTTTTTTACTGGTCAGTTGACACTTCATTACCAAAATATCCAGTAAAGACTAGCAATTTCAATGAACAAGTTCTTTCCTTTGCTTGCACTGCATGAGATATATCACATACATCATTTGTTGCTATATCAGGCAAGCTCTGACAAGGGGGGATTGAGTGACACACCCACCAGCTTCTTCCAATCACAGGAGGAATTGAGTGACACGCCCACCAGCATATTCCAATCATGGGGGGAATTGAGTGACACGCCCATTCAACCAAATGTGGCAAGGCCCTGGCTGGCTTTTCCAATAAGTCACAAACAGTAAACACAACACATGGATATAATTCCATAGACATTTTGGATCACTTTTACAGCATTTATCCTCAATTCTACCCTAGAAATATATATTTGTGATATTCATGAGTTAGATATTCGACAGATTTTGACATGTTGCCTATATCATCAATGCCAAGTGATTATTGGTTACTCTATTCCTGTAATGATATGCAACAAGATGATGAATCTAATAACATTAATACGTATGACTTAAATACATATGTATTGTGCCAAGTCTACTCTGTAAAGTGCTAAGGTGCATCAAACTATAATCATAGAATATGTATGAAGTGATTAGAATTTCGCTGTATGCCCCCATGCTCATACTTCCCATTTCTGTCATAACGTACCATCAGGTGATAACTGTAAGATGAGCACATATGCATACCCTGGTGTGAAAATGAGAGGAGAGACAGACCGACAGACAGACCGACAGACAGACCAACAGACAGACAGACAGACAGACAGACAGACTGAGGGAACAGAGAGAAAGAGAGAAAGTAAGCAGGAGCGAGAGAAAGAACGAGAATGAAAAAGAAGATGAAGAGAGCATGACAGAATTAGGAAAGGGCAGGATAAAGATGGAGAGATGGGGGTGGGGTGGAGAATGGGGGTGGGATGCCCACTGCTCATCCCATACCTTGCATCACTGCCAAATGGCATCATCACAGCAACATTATACACACACCCACCTCCCTCTCCTCTCCCCCATGATGTATTTATTACCCCTGATATTATTTGCTACTCCTGTCCCCAATGCTCTTGACTCCAATGCACACCACTGTGCAAGCCCTAATTAATGCTACCTTGGAAGTACCGACCGCTGATTTTTTTTAGTCTCAGCACCTTCCCCTGCACTCTGGCATTATACATGCCTTGTCCCTATGGAGTGATTTTATCTCCCCCCCCCCCCCACTTTCAATGAAATAGTAATAAGGAAAGGTGCCTGAACAGGCAGATTTACTAATGCACTTATACATGTATATTGATTGGATATTGCTTCAATGTATTATATCCCATACTACCCCAACTCCCCTCCCCCCTCCTCCCACAATTCCCATCTAGAAATCAGCCAATTGATTAACCTGTTTTTACTAGATAAATTTCAATATGATGGAATCCAGTCTGCAAAAATTTTACTGTTGTTACATCAGCCAAGGCATGGCAAGTTTTTAGTATGCAAGAAATAATGCCTTTGCTATCCTAAACATATATGCAAACTGTTTGACAATAAAAACTGTCTAAATTTGTAGTATGTCTTCAACACTAAAAAAAGAATTAATGTATCAAAAAAAAAAAGAATCGCTTTTACGAATTAACCCTTTTGAGGACAGCTGGTTTTGGTATAACAAGCATTTCCCATAGACACCTGCCTGAGTACACTCGGGGCTAGCCTTCAAAAGGTGAATATAAAAAGAAATGATTCATCTGTAGCAATTACAGATCATAATTAATCTGTTTTTGCAACACAAGGGTCCATGCAATGAGCAAAATTTTCACTTGAGGTTGTTATTGGCACTTAGTGAAAATGTGATGATATGGACTCGCAAACTGCACACACTAATTTTGCAAAGGTTTTTAGAATCCAGATTAATCAGACTCAGACATGACCAAATAGATTTGACCTCGACTAATCTGCGAACCTCTGCACGACCATCGACCAGTCCAGTCATCTTCGGGTGAAATCCCCATTTGAAATGCACCTTTGAGCTGGCATTTGCCATCCATCGTAGGTGTAGAGTGCGTGATGTCATTTCTTAGTCATCGTCGGTCGTCTATTATTATTGCATTGCCTACACGTGCCGAGGCACCGAACGTATCGAGGTGTGAAAAATGAAATGTTAATCTAGGCGCCGTCCCGAGGCCAGACATGATTTCATTACCCGAAGAAATCTATTGCAGAATACCAGCTCCTTGGTATCAACATTTGCAAAGCAACAACAAATCTTGAGAAAACAACCAATAGTAGTGGGGAGGGGGAGGGGGAATTGCCCCCCCCCCCCACACACACACACACACACACTCTTACACATCCTGTGTCAGGTTGTTTTAGGGGAAGCGTGGCAGATAAAATCCAGAGAGGACTATTTTTGAAGATTTCACAGGAAATTTCCGGAACAGGGGGGAGAACCGAGTATTTGAACAAGCAAACTTCTTCCATATTCAAGCATTTTCAGTTTCTGCCCCAGACATCTGATTAGTCTTATCTCAAGGAGAGGAAGAAAATGTCTGTGTGTAATTTGTATTAAGTGGCATAAAGAATAGCAAGCCTCAGTCAAAAGAAAATGTTGGGGATTCCTTGAATGAAAAATAAAATCTTTGTGACTAAGGATGATACATTTACTCCAAGTCTCTACATTCACACTGTTAAAATACTTCTCAGAAGGCGACTATCCTTTTTTCCTGAAAGACATGGGAAATAATGGAGAAATAATCACTGACAATTTAAAGTACACATCAGATGCAATGCAGTCCTGGTAATTCATTCAGGATAAAAAAAAAATATATACTGTATAATTCCCCCCCCCCTCCCAAAAACAAACACACACATACACACACGCACACACACACACACACACACACACACACACACACACACACATAAACTCATCAAAATTTGCCCAAAAGTTTGTGAGTATATCAAGTGTGGATGTCTACTTCTCTATCTTACAGAGACAGTTGGTCTGATATCCCTTCTGGCTCAAATTGGGTTGCCATGACAACAGAGCCATTCTCTCCTCATATAATTTTGCTACGGTCCACCTGGGCACACCTCACCTCTCCAAGTGAGTATTGACATCATCTCAAGATGCCATCATCATGGAGAACTTAATGAGCACTCGTCAATCTTAATCATCGTGATGGCAGAAAGTTTTCAAGTGGGAGGATAAGCTACTCATGTCCTTAAAAAAATGCACTGTCATTGGTGCGTATAAAGTAAATATACTACACAAGAAAATTGGACATTAATCTCATTTTCTGTAATGAGTGATGGCAGAATAAAACTACAGGGCAGGGGCAGATCAAGGAATTCCACAGAGGGGAGGCGCCTTTACAAAATTAAAGGGGGTGCATGCGCACCCCATTTTTTTTTTTAACAAAAAATAAAAGAGGGGGGTGTGCCCAGTGCTTTCTCCTCTGGATCCGCCACTGCAGGGGATGACTGCATTTAAAGAACTACTAGATGCATGCATGGTCCGTGAGCTATATCACTGCTGAATTAGAATTTCTTTTTTTTTTTCCTCAAGCAATACATTTTTATATCAAGAGGTATGCATACATTAAAGACTTTTCATACATTACATTTAACAGACTTCATTTGAGTTCCTTCCCTCTTATCATAAGGAACATTATCACACACATATACAGCTATGCAGAGCAAGTGTGCACACCATGCAGCGATAATTACCAATGAGAAATCTTCGGAGTTCAGGTCCTCGCTGTCGCGGTCTGGAATCTGCGAATATTGCACTTGCCCGCTCAGCCTCCGATTCCGCGAATCCGTTCGCTGGGCCGCCCCTTTCTTGTCCTTTTTGCCCAGGAGGCGGGATTTAAGGTTCAGTTTGGGCTTGGGCTTGCCCGATTTCGACTTTCGGTACTGTTCCTTTTCTCTCGCTCTCTCCTTCGCCTCCGCCTTCGCCCGCTTCTTCGACAGGGGCCGCGAGACGGGGGCGTTGGCGTCGATGAAGTAGGGAATGTCGTCGCGGCTGCCGAAGCAACCACAGCACTTGCACGGCTTACAACCCATTTTGCCGCTATTAGAACTATCGACGTTTTTTCTTCTTTTTTTTTATTGTTACACAAGTTATCTAATCTCAGATGCTATCATCGTTAAAGCTTTTCATTGCACTTTTCCTTTTTCTCCGATTACAACACTTGCACATCCCTTGTAGCCTACAACACAGCAACGGCTGGAGAAATGTTCAAAATAAAGATAAAGCATGCTCACTCACAACATGACTGGTTGCCTAGTTAACATACAGATGGAATTTTTTTTTTAACTGTTGGTTTCACGGCAACAACGAAAATATACACTCCAAAATATGATAGCCTTTTTTTTTTTTTGTCTGTCTGTTTGTTTAGTTATGATAAGCTATCCTATGAATTTCTCAGCTTATTCAAGGCCCTACGTTCTTGGGGAGTTCCAAGTGATGGTCTCAGTTGATCCAAGAGATTTAGAATCAACACGACAGCTTTAATGTGTGGGACTACATATCATCCGTAATAAAGTCAATGTGACTTATAAATGATACCACATCAGTATATTCCAGGCAAATAGAAGATGATCGTGGCAAGAAATTTTGGGATATCAAGAAATCCTATGTCAGATATACAGCTAAGCATTAACACTGCCATGCAAAGAAATAAGATGATGAGGAATTTTAAAGAGCAGATGGTCCGGATATGCCTGAGATCAATTACAACTCAGCATCTGTGCATTCCCCCCAGCCCACACGCATGCCTTGCAATCAACACGAAATCGACACTCGTGAACTCAAGCTAGTCATGCATGTAACATTCCAGGAGTGTGAATTACACTGTCTTCTTTAAAAGCTACATTAATAGGCTTGCCCTAGATGGCCCAGCAGGGGCACCGAGTTTATTAATAATGTTACGTCCCAAGTAAAGATAAAAGAATAGGTAATCCTAGTATAGTGCAATGAAACAGTAAAGACCAGGTTCAAAATGGTTGAATTTGAGCAAAGGATTTCACAACTCCGGTGTAAGTAAAAGCTCCTCTTATGACATTATATGAAAAGGGCATAATTTATAATGTTGACATGCACGTGCATAAACACTCCAAGCCACTCCAACAAGCGTGTTTCCAGCTGGGATTAATGGATTATCTCTCCAGCCACAAGTATTAATCCTCATGAAGATGATATCCCTAGTGAATAGCACAATCTGTTTTTTGTTGTTGTTATTGTTGTTGTTGTTTTTTTAATCTATGTTAGTGCGATGGAAATGTCCTACGTGCACAAGCAACTGTGATGGGTCACATATATTCCACTGAGGCTCAAAAGACTCCTCGAGATGAGCGACTGATACACCGGAAGATCTCCATCCTCATTCCTCCTGGTAATGGACGGAGCATGATTAGCATCATCATCAACTAACGCTCATCATCGTCTCTGACGACAAGTGGTATCGGCATAGCATCACGGTGGAAAAACACTTGAAGCACTCCCCCTTGAATACGCTGTAAACCAGGGAAGATTACATCCGTGGCATCCACCAATGCACAATCACAGGAGATGATAACGGCGTGCCTTTATCCATGGGGAGAGAAAATATATTTCCGGGAATGCAATGTGGTATTAATCCAACTGTATGTATGACAGCTCGGGTCTCACATGTGGGGGGTGGTTTAAGAGTGCGACGTGCCCGGCTACGCTGCTAATAGAGGCGCACTATAATACTCCAGCCAGATTTGCCCCCCTCGCTTTAGTGACTATAGCCGGGTATCCTCAGTAAATCTATGGTCTGTGCATCCCCTGCGAATGTGATGCTGCTGCTACAGCATAAGAGGCGCTCGCCACTGATGCACGCCCACTACTACTAATGCAAGAGGAAGAAGTCTTCATCCACGGTGCTCCTCCACATGCGCCATGTGGATGCATGCTGCACATAAAGTCAATACACACACATACACACACACATGCATACACACACAGCTGCTCCATACAAGAGTGTTAAACACATAGGAAGACAGAGAGGAGAAGAGAGGGTAAGAGAGAGAGTGCACATAATGATAAATAGGGCCCTGTTTATTGTGTGTATGCCACGCAGTTGAGTGTGTGAATATATACACTGCATAGCCACTCATCACACACACAAACACACACAAGATAGCCGGCAGTTCAAGAGAGCATTGACATTGCGCATCAACCGCTCCTAGCTAGCACGTGTGGATTTTGGTGTGCATATGCTAATAATGTCTATTATATCTCTCTCTCTCTCCCTTTGTCTTCTAAATCTCTCTCTAACCTATTTTCCTTTTCCACAGTCATGCATAATATTTGTTGTTGTTTTTTTCACCTATGTGATGTCAATATGTCTATCTATCTATCTCAACACCATCCTGGGTCTTACACCACATAATTTCCATATAGCTGTCTGCATTCAAGCAGCATTTATCAATGTCATAAAAGCACATGTATGCAAATCATACTTAAGTCTCATTGCCATCCCCCCCCCCTCTCTCTCTCTCTCTCTCCCTCCCCCTCTCTCTCTCTCTCTCTTTATCTATAGCTATCTTTCTATATCCCTGTTTGTCTACCTATTCTTCTCTCCCTTTATCTCTCCCTCTTTCCCTCTCTCTCTCATTTTCCCTGCATTCCACACACCAACCACTGTCCTGACATCACCCCATTATGTCATCACAGGCAATACATATATGTCACTTCTATTGGACACATGTGTAGAACGAATTTATTTGTCCTTTCATCTTTCTATTTTTCACTCTCAAGCTCCTTGCACTTGATATGGCTCTTTCATGATTAAATCCCCAACAGGCTGAAATCAATGATGACCTCTGATGTAATATATTCTTTGTCTCTGTCTCTCTTATTTTTATATTTATTCTTATCCCTATTCTTACTCTTATCATTATCACTTATTTGACCAAGAAACAATGAAGTACATCAGAACATATACAAGTACATTACACATAAAAATAACATGGGACAATAAAGAAAGAAAAAAATGCTGCATGTTGGTCTGGGCTGGTAAAAGGGATATCAATTGCTGTTGCTCGGAAGCATGCCAGTCCATCAAACAGAATTTTCTAACAAGTAAGATTTTCTCACAGAATACAACTGCATCATGCAAAACTATCATATTTGCTTATCAAAGGTAGTAATTAAATATCTAATTAGTATGACATATGTCACCATAATATATTTCTCTATCTCCCTCTTTGTCTATGTATCTTTCTCTCTCTATACTGACCTATATCCTTCACGTCTAGTTTCCATTCATCTTTCTTTTTTTTTTTTTGATCTTTTTTTTGGCCTAATTATCAGAGCATATAGTGTCTCTGAGGACAAAAATGACTCAATGCCCCTAAAGATATAAACCTGAACAAACAAGGCCACCAGCTGCTCTTTGTCATAGAGGGCGTGCTCCATCTTTGTTCTTTCTTGCATCAGTAGGAGAGATGGGCGGAGGTTTGGAAACTGCACAAAACCATTCCATCTTACTCTCCCTATCTCTCCCTTTCCTTGCGCTCTGTCTCCTCTTCTCTCACTCTCTCTCTCTCTCTCTCTCTCTCTCTCTGCTAATTTGCCTGTCTCTCTCACTTTCTGAACTGTGTCTCTCTCAATCAAACATATAATTATCTATGTCTGTGTCAATTTCTGTTTCTCTCTTTATAAACATGATATGATTATATGTCTGCATCAATTTCTGTTTTCCTCTATGACTAATAATATGACTATATGTCTGTGTCAATTTACCTTTCTTTATAACGAAACATATTATATGTCTGCGTCAGTATGTTTCTCTCTCTACAACTAAAGATATGATTAATATGTCTGCATCAATTTCTGTTTCTCTCTCTATAACTAAACATATAATCATATGTCGGTGTCAATTTATGTTTCTCTCTTTACAACTGAACATATGATTATACGTCTGTATCAATTTCTGTTACTCTCTCTATAGCTAAACATATGATCATGTCAGTTTCTCCTTCTCTATATAAAACAAGACATATGATTATATGCCCATGTCAATTTATGTTTCTCTCTTTTCTCTTAACAACCTACAGTATGACTGTTTCCTATCTCCTCATGCGTAAAAATCTTTCTATCTTGCCATCTATCTCATACTGACTCATCCCGTGCATTGTTTGTATGAGGCTCACTGCGTCACCCCTGCCTGGATCCATCACAGATAGCAGTGTTTATCTCATGTCTGATCTCTACCACTCATCATGCAACATACTATACCATCCTCCTATGAGAGGTGGGAGGACAAGAGAGGGGGGGGGGTGGAGAATGATGGGGGTTAACCCAGTCATCACCAATGGCAACAACTCTGCACACACTGTCAATGAGCATCTTGACAGCATGGCCCCATTGGGGCTTAAGGGGGTAAGCAACAGTTCCCACTCCCATAGGACCTAGGCAGATTAACAAACATACAAAATAAAGCAAAGAAACACATTCGATATTACTTCATATTCACAATACCAATACAATTTCCCTCAATATCAAGTTTCGTGAGAATTCCAAATGGTGGAAACAAATCTACCCTGAGTTGTGAAAAATTGCTCTTAGAATGCTGGTTATGAGAACATACATCTGTGTCTCATCTCCATTTTCGCTTCTTCTTATTCTCCCCTCAACTCTTCAGTCCATCTTTTCTTTCTTGTCATTAATATATCTCTTGATTCCACATGCATTTCTACTATCATCATTTCATTCAGTATTCTTCCTATTCATAACCTTTTACTGTTCTTGTAATTGTCAATTTTATCATTATTATCATTCTACCCTCATTGGAATTGCACACTATTCTACATTCACACATTGCACCTTTGTAAACAGACTGAGTGGTGACCTTTTTGACAGTGAGGTTCTAGAGAGGCAAACTGATATAGCGCCACCATGAGTCAAATACAGCACAGTTTTCAAAGCAAACACCAGGGGACTGTATCATTCATGAAACTTTTCTTTATCAGTCCACACTGCTGAACATGCTGACAAAAGAGAGTACCATCGTTGTAATCATTGTCTGACCAGGATGATTAATTGGCAAGTTGGTTCTACACAAGTTCCACAGTAAAGGCAAGAAGAACAAAGTACTGAAAAAAAAAAAATAACTTGTGATGCATATCAGAAATGCTAGGGTGATTGTACAATTGAACAGAATGTAAATACCAATCAACATCCTAAGTTCTGGCTAAGAAGACAAAAATCGTTTGGTCTAAGATGAGAAAATGTGCTTAGTACAACTGATAAATGAAACATACCTTATACTATCTGTATATTTGTATCGATCAACATTTTTTTAAAGAAGTGGCTACATCTTGTATGCTGATGTTACTTAATAACTGGAGTTTGCCTTTTCCATGTACTCTAGGTAGAGAAAAGGAAAAAAAACTGTATTCACAACCAAGAACAAACTCGATGAAGGTTTTAATAGGTAGAAAGAACTGCCTTGAAAGTTGTGTCACTGTAGCTATTTTATGTTCATGAGAAATGTGTAACTTGACTTTTAATCCCTCATTTTCTTTTCTGAATTGTACTAATGCATAAGTCACTTGATCACAAAAGGAAAAGTTCTACAATATCTTCTCTGATAACTTCCACAAATGATAATGGAGTTGTTTAAAAGTCACTTTGCCAGGCATTTCTGAACTGAGTACAGCTAGATAAGGCTACCAATGGCATTTCTGTGACTTTCATTCATTTAGCAGCATTGTAAATGCAGATGGCAAAATCACTGACAACTACCCATTTAAGGCAAAAGTTTTCATTGACAAGGTATTTGGTGACCGCAACTACTCTAATCACAGAAGTTAAGCCCTTTAGCAGAAGCGATTTAGATAGATTTTGCAGAATAGAGCGATTTGCCACGCAAAGGGGCCGACTTGTGTAGGAATGGGATAACTGTGTCCCTGTGCATGTCAGATGGGGTGAAAGTGAAGCGCTGTATGTCATCACGCTTTTTTGGAAGGCATATAATATGTATGTTCTTCATTTCTGTGATTAATATGAATAACAATGATTTCAAACTTCCATACATCTGTGTATCTGTATAAATGGTTGAAAATAAGAAATTATCTATTTAGATAAAACAGTGTTTGTTTAGGTTATTGTTGAGAGGTGTATATCTAGGGAAGAGTCAACAGAGAATATAACTGGCTGTAAGACAAAACATTTTTCTTTTCTTTTTGAACTATTTCTTCTTCCTCCACTTCTTTTCCCATTTGGTGCATTGTTTTCTTCTTCTCTCCTTCTTCTCCCATTTGGTGCATTGTTTTCTTCTTCTCTCCTTCTTCCTCCTCACCTTCTTATATCCATGTTTATATTCTCCTATTTCTTCTCTTTCTTCTTCTGTCACTCTATCTGTTTATCACTCCACATCCTCTTCCCCCTCTTCTCACACTTCTTTCCTCCTCATTTTTTTCCCCATATCTTCATGCATCCACTGATAGATTTGTTCCATATAACAACACCAAAATGCAAAATTAATATGGGACTGCCAATATTTGGAACTATACTTTTATAGATTCTACCAGTATCACTTTATATACTCTGCTCCACTGTATTTTGCTATTATTTGAATGTGATGTAACATGTGTATGTACATAACTGTATGTATGTATGTATGTATGTATGTATGTATGTATGTATGTATGTATGTGAGCATGTCTGTGTGTGTGTGGATATGCATATACATGTTTATATCAGTATAAGTGTTTGCATGTGTGAAATACATAATATATGCTTTACACCTGTGCATGAAAGCTCTATGCTCTCACTGCATATCTGTTCCCCACACACGTGGGCTGGGTGCAATAACTCCACAATAGTGAAGTGCTACACCAATGCCAAAAAGGCTATCAGCAGATTCAATCCTATCACGGAAATCTGTGTGTTTGCACATGGGGGACTCAGGATCATTTCCTTTCCTTTCTTTTCTTTTTTAAGTCTCTTTTCTTTCTTTTGTGGTCCTGCCACTATATCAGTCTCCCAAATCCGGGGAAAAGTCTGCATTCTTCTTGACACTTAACTTTCATTGATCCTCTTGGAGAGAGTGAATTGTAGCTCTCTCGCTCATCAGACCGTGTCGGTCCGAAGTCCTGTCCTTTCGTTCTTCCCTAAACCATCGGTCACTTAAAAGCAAGCAAATACTCCTACTCAGACTCACATTTGGACTGGACAGACACTTTGGACTTCCACACATCACAGGGTGCCATCACCGCACTTGGGGGGGGGGGCGATGTGGCTTGTCAGACAGACTATTTCCACGGCAACAACAACACCAATACGCCGAAGACATTCTGACCCAACGGAGCAAGACTGTTTGTGCTCCCCACAAGTCCGGCAGACAAAAGTCGAACTGGGAACTGTTTTCCCCCCAAGAAAAGAAACTTTGGATTGAATAATCAAATACAACAACTGAGGTCAAACAGAACGAAGGAAGAAAAAAAAATCATCTGCTGAAGAGTGGCTTGGGTTTGTTGAAGACTGAAAGAGTGATAGGAGAAAAAAAAAGAGGGAATGGTCACTGACGTGGAAACTTGATCGGCAAATCTCGGAAAGAGTGAATAACAGTGCCGAGAGAGTGGATAATAGCCATTACACTCACTTGTATTTGGAACTAATGGGTATTTTGGAGGGTGTACAGGAGTAGATATTCAGTTGGTGAAGGAGGTATCTTGTTCAATACTGCATGTACAGCAGTAAGAAATAGATTAAGTGCAAAGCACTTGTGGACACTTTCTGCAGTTCAGTACAAACAAATCAATGGTAAAGAAAAAAAGAGCGAGAGATTTAAGATTTAATTTGAATGATGTAAATTGTTTACATATTTCGTGAAACTGTTTTACCAGGAGACTTCATAGGGCTTAGAATCAACGACCTTCTTGCTCAAAGCCCCATACCATTGGGCCCCACAAGCTATACGCTATACTAGAGCATCATCCCCACCGAGCAAAGCAACCTGCCACCCCCCCCCCCATACTTCCATGACCCCGCCCCCTTGTGCAACTACTACTCCAAAGGTCAATGATAATGGGTCAGTTCTGCACCAAAGACATCATTCAGGTCCCTTCCTGAAGTGTACCCAATAAACTTAATCAGCCATAAATCTTTCACAAAAGCATTCAGATTTTTACCCCTTGTTGCATTCATATCCAAATAATAACCTCCGTTATCACTCACAACAACAAAAAAAAACTCTGTTATGAGCTTTTAATAATGCCAAATAGTCAATAGCCGCATCTCTTTCCGTGAGTAATCGAGTAGAACCGTGGAACCAGCGACTTGGTTTTACAATAATGTTCTGACAAGTTTTACAGTTTGGAATGGCTTGGGAAACAAAATGTGATTATGCACAAGAAGAGCAGTTACAAGACTTTTCACAAATTCTTTGATTTTGATGTGTGCACATCTCCACATATCATGGGCTGTATGATATCACTTACTAAGTTTAAACTTTCTCCTATTTTAAAAAAGCTGTTGACTAGTCTCATCTCTACATACACTTGTTGCATTATCCCTTCTTTCAGACTAAGTGAACTTGTTGAGCAAGTTGGCAACCCTTAGTCCTTTACAAACGTTTTTTTTTTTTTTTATAGGCTCATTTCAGACTCCATCCTTAAATCTAACTATTTATACCTCTGAAAGACTTCAGCCCATGGAGAAAGAGTGCTCCCTGAAAACCAATTCGAACATTAGATCTCTCATCTGTGCATAATGACGGCACCATGTCAGCACGTCTGCGCAGTTTACAACAAAAACATATCTTACGAAAATCTATTCTGTTTGAAGCCACATATGATGGGGGGAAATAGAGGGGAAGATATCGATGCCAATTTGATGCCAACAAGAATCGAATCAATGTCATTAGAGGATTGAAAAGAAATTACAAAAAAAAAAAATAATGATAATAAATACCCAGGAGGAGGCATCAATCACCCTCAGGCGTTGAGGTGTGCTTAGTGATAACAAGGACACCCGAGGCGTACTCTTATTTTTACAAGCTCGGATAATGCCACTAATCTCATTTCCAAACTTTCAGGCCTCAAATTGATGGTTATAGAAACATCTTTGATACCGCAAATTCTGCTGCACCCCTGGATGCATTTATAACTTTTTTTTTTTTTTAAAACATTAAATAAATGACAGGATGCATTAAATGCTGTCAGAATTCCGAGGAGGAGGGTAGGGTGGCTTTCAATGAAAAATAGCGGAACCGCAGCAGGACAGAGGAAATCAAACCCCATTTGCGTATAGGATACATTCAAGCTACCGTCGGGAGATTTGTTACAGGAGCAATACCTAGTTCTCATCCACTCTACGTTCTGCAAACTACATAAATGGGTCTGGCTGCACAGACTGTGTTTGCTCTCCCCTGCTTCTTTCATATTTTTCTTTCTTTCTTTCTTTCTATTTTTCTTTTCTTTCTTTCCTTTCTTTGAATGAACGGCATGGTCATTCAACAGCATTGGGTAGAGACTGACAAAGATCCACGAACAATGCATGAGAGGGATTGGCTTTGAACTTCGGAACATTAATCTCCGACTTTATGTCAAAAAGCAAACCAGGGATGTCACATCCAGTGTACCTATGGCTCTTAAAAAAGTAGCGTTGTTTACTCATGTTCACATATCTCACCTTACCAAAGCTCTTCTTGTACAAGGGCTGTCTGCTGCATGTGGCAGTTGCACAAAATTTTTGTTAGTTGAGTCGCCCATGTAACATCAAGACTTTTACCTTCTTTGAAATACATACCAAAGAAAAACAAAACAATGAAGCTGGATTAATATTTGAATTTTTTTAAAATATGGTTGAATGTTTTTGACTTACTAAGGAAGATCATATGTCAAGTTATTTGACAAGACACAGGTAATGTAGAAACCAGTATGTAAAGGTATTTCATGTCCTCACATAGAGACATATGACCACTGTCTGCTTTTCAGTGTTGTATATGGGAATATACACAACTGTGTGTCAATGATATTCATTTTTACATATGTACATATGTTTGTGTTGTCTACATATATTATATACAAGTATATATAGCCTACATGATTCTGCATATACACATAACTATACATACACACATACATGCACAGACATCCACCCACAAGTATACATGATAAAATTCATACGAAATATGAGAATGCTCAAAAGCATTCATCAAACACTGCTTCTAAACAAATGTTTGAATGTTTGCCACGCTCCCACACCCCGTTCTTTCCAGTCTCGGAGAAGGCGAGTAATGCTCGACGAGGCACGTTCCACTAATTCAGCGCTTTTTGCCGGGGCCACAAATAAATAATACAGGGCTCCTTTCGATTTGCTATTTGCAGACAAAACAGAGGGGGAGGTCAAAGGTTACACAGTGGTATGTTTCACAAGAGCAGCGGATATCCTCCTTTCGAGCACATGCGTGTATCAAAGCTCACCTCCTACATTGTAACTTTTGAGTTCAATAGTGTCCTACCATCTCAGAGAGATTGGAGGCATGAGGATGTTGCTATGGCAACTGAAACACTTCTCCCCTCCTCATAGTTTTCTGCCGTCACCATAGCGACAATCTCGTCCTCAGCAAATAAATCAACATTCCTCAGCCGATATCTTGAAAGTGAACACTAGTTTCCCAAAGGATAAATCCCAAAAATGTTTCTCCACAAAGGGCATGGGGGGGGGGGGGCGTGGGGGGAGGGGAGGGGGAGGGGTGGGTACCTGTTCTCACCTTTCACAGGCAGGCAGTATGATTGGTTTGTCGTGTTTACTCCAAAATGTACCCCCATATGTCCCTCAGTTGTTCCACCTGCACTTACAACATCTTCATTCCTCTTTTATTATGATTAATGCAAAAAAAAAAATGGAAGAATGGAGTGGGATGGGGAGAGGGGAGAGGGAATGGGGGCCAATCTAGTTCTTAGCATTGAATTCCCACCACTTTGTTGCCGTCCTCTTTCTTTCGTCGGGGTAGAAACACCATTTACCCCCTGACACAATTCTCCCGAGGTGTTCAGACCCGCCCAATTGAGCTAAGTCAAGCAGAGTATTAAGGAGGGGGGGGGGCACAAGTACATGAAGTACATTAACTTTTTGTCTCTTTCCAAGGGCACAGCTTAGTTATATGTGGAGGCATGCTTGAGACGAGACTACAATTTACCAATCCTACAGGTAAGATTAACCTGTCATGCAGCTACGACAGCTTTGAGAGAGTGGTTCAGACAGTCAACTATATCAAGAAAAAAAAAAAATATGAAAAGGTTAAGGGAGCATTCGCTGAAGAGAAAGTACACCTGCCTGCCCAAGAGTTCCAAACTTTCTTCTCCTCCTCCCCTTCCCTCCCCCCCCCCCCATCTTCTCACTCTCCACTCAATTTCTCTCATTTGTCATGTTCACCCTCACAGCCAGTAACAACGTCTGCCAGACAATAGCCTCAGTTCCAGCACTGCAGGAGTTGTTTATCTGCCCCACCTTCATAATGTCCCAATGCCTATTTTTTTTTTTTTATCTCATTAGTTTGGATTCATAAATACATAGATATGTATCTCTCTATCTCTTTCTCTTTGTCTTTCTGAATTTACTTATCTGTCTGGCTGGCTAGTTATTTATCATTCATATCACGTTATCTTTCTAAGCAAACTAATATGCATAGAAATAGATAAATAGATAGATAGATAGACAAATAGACAGATAGATGGATAGATAAACAAATAGATAGATGGACAGATAGATAAAGAGATAGATAAATAAATAAAAGGTAGATAATATACAATAGGCATATATATACTACAGAGAGAGTGTGATAGAGGCAGTGGTATTTGTACTGATGAAAGAAGTGCACTAAAGGAAATGGAAACACAACTGCTTCACTCTAAAGACACTTCCAAGACTTCTGTAACAAATTGCGGCTCAGGCAGGTTTCACGGATCACACAAGTTGAAATGAGACAGAGAGGGGGACAAAGAAAGAACAGAACTTGTATAGGGAAAGACAGATACAGAAAGGAGCTCTGCAGCAATGGAACTGAATAACGCTACAACAATACTGCAATTACATGAATGTTACGGCTCATAACAAGCTGCAATTATAGCTGACTCTTCTCCGTAATCCACACGAGCTAGGGTGACAGTCGCACATGCAGCTATGCCCCGAAGGCATATCGTCTGTTCCGTTCATCTACTGTAAGCGAAACCATCCTCCCTTCCCTTCCACAATATTCACTGCCCCCATCCCCAGTGCCCCCCCCCCCCCCAAAGAAAAAAGAAAACGAATAAATAAACATTCCTACACAAATCGCTCCTGCCCTGTTCCACTACCTGTCAAATCCTCTCCTACCTAGGTATGCCAAATGAACAACGCACAGTCCCGATTAACCCGTACAGTGCTTTGTTTGCTTGCTGGCACACGCCCTGGAGGGTTTCCTCTACCATTCGGCACAGGTAACCCGGAAACTAATTGGCAATGAATAGAAATATCCTAATCTCCCTTAATCCCTATATTGTGTCCCCATGGCCTTCATGCTACACTGAGGCACATCGCTACACCTGAGTGAGCTTGGTAGTCTACTGTTAGGTCAAGTTTGAATGGGTAACTGTTCAAATGCTGATGAAAATGCTTAGCTAGCTCCATAGTTAAGCCAAGTACCTGGGCATATGTATATACAATACAAAGGTGTTAAAAGGGATGGTACAGTATTGGTGGAGATGAGAATTGGGCTTTCAATTTTTTGTGAGATACCAAGAAAACACTTATGAAATAGTACAGAGCATACCATTTTAAGAGGAATTCAAAGTTTATTTGATGAAAATCGGGTTTGGAATAACTGAAACATCCAAAAACAATGTAAAACAAAGCGATCATAATAAAAGCGTGGGTCCCACACTTTGTTAGAATCGCTCTGTTTTCGATATCTCAGCCATTTCAAAACCAATTTTCATCAATTCAACGTTGAATTACTCATGGAATTACATGCTCTTTCATATTTCATAAGAGGTTTCTCATTATCTCACCAAAAATGCCGGAAACCTGAAATTTTGTCTCAACCAAAACTATACGATCCCTATATTAAAGCCACCGCACCAAGATATAGTTGTCAAAAAATTCTTCTTTGTCTTGTCGTCTCCCATGATATCGACATGAAAGATAAAGAGAAAATTTGTTTGACTTCATCCCAAATGGGTACCACAGGTACCTTACACTTGATGGATGGCGTGGGTCAGATTACACTTGTCGGTATGGGTGGGTGGAAGGGGGGAATAAAATCCAAAAGATCTGCTCACTGTGAGAGCACGCACCCCAGTAGGGGAGGGTGGAAGAACATTGTTCTTCTGCGCCTCTAGCTGAGAGGCACAGTTCCTCCCGCAGAGAATTAGACCAGGGCCCCATTGCTAGAAACTCTGCGTTTAAACGCAACTCCAAAAATCGAACGCAAGTCCTCCAAATCTCATGAAACTTTGCATTTAAACGCAAGTCCTTTCAAATCAAATGCAACTTTGCATTTGGTTCAGATGAAACACAAAGTTGTGTTGGATTCACTATGGTCAGTAAAACTGCTTACACTGTAGCAAAAAAATGCATTGTCACCACCAATATGCTGATATTTTGTTCAACAAAGCTTTATCTAATTGTGCAAAGTAAGAGGGGGAAGTCCCTAAAACACTGCAGAAATTTATATGAAGGTTGGTTTTCATCAACTGCAAAAATGTAGCTGGTTGATAAGCTAGCCCTAACCCTACACTATCTACAGTCCGGAAGCGAACGCACCCCTCCCCCCCCCCCCCACCCCTTGATCATCATCTAACGAAGATAGCATTTATGAACACGTACGTATTCGTGCATATGTATGCTGTACCTCGCTATAGCCACAGCAAGGCACAACTGTATGATCATGCCGCATGTAGGCGACCTTGCGATGACAACCTTGTGAAATTGAAAGCATCCACTTTCTATTGTAATTAGCAATTTTTTCCCCACTGTAGCACAGTATTTTACGATCAAACTTATGTAATAAAGATCTCGTAATTCACAAATGTCAGTGTTGTGAGTGGTAAGTGTAAGGTAAGGTAAGGTAATGTAAGGTACAAATGTAAGTACGAACAATTATGGTACCATGCCAGATTGCTTTTAAATATACACAGTGCACAATGTATGAAAGCACTGTGCATGACATATTTGAGTATGTTTGCACACGACTGAACTATTCAGATTTGAATTAATGATAAGATCACTTTAAACAAAGCCCACCACAAGTGACCAATAGAATAAGTATCAAATACAAAACACCAAATATTCTTGACGAGGCAAACTGCATTTCCTTTTTTCATCATTCAACAATAGAGAGCAGTTGCCTTTGGGTGTATTGTTTGTCCATGGTGTGAGGAAAACAGGTAAGCTCATAAAGTAGACCATGTATTCTCAAGGAAGAAGTATTTTGGTTTGGCAAAAACCACTGATTATTTTTAAACAATTACATCAACATACTGAAAAAGGAGATTCACTTCGTACATCCTGAAAATAAGAATTCGCACATTGACTTTATAAATACAATGTCAAAGAAAATTTTTGTACCAAGTAACGTTCATGCTCTTCTGGCTTCATGATCGAAGGAGAGAATCAACCTGCATTCTGCAGCTGAGTGGAAGATTTTGTGTAGACGACAAAAACGAGGGGCACCGCCATATTGAAATTGGTGTCACAGACAGACAAACAAACATAGGCACAATTTAAGGTCACGACATTTACACATTCATTTCATTCACTTCCTAGGAATTGCACCAGAAGCCATAGCAGTTTTGTGCCTAACCAGAAAAAGATTTAGTTGTTTTTGTCTTTTTTCTTTCTTTTTTTGTTGCTCTCCACCTTTCCAAAAAAAAAAATAAAAAATAGCATCCGCTAGTTTGCAGGCACTGGAGCTAGGAGGCCAATCCAAGCGTATAGACGGCCATTCTACATGGACAATGTGTCCTACCCAACAATGATTTTACATGGCGAGAGACCAAGCATGCTTTCCAATTCTTGCGGAACAGCCACGTGATCCGAAAGGGCTATGACATGACTGTGCGAGGCAACAGATTTTTCCCGAAGGATATTTGTGTATAAAGGATAAGTTATAAGATCAGTTCTGAATGCCTCAATATTCAATATGTACCATTTAAGCAATACAAATGGGATCTACACGCTTCTCAACTTCCAGTGCATTCTACTAGTCTTTCCCCATTCACTCACCATCCCCCCCCCCCCCACACACACACATGACATTTTTGTATAACCCCCACAAACGGTATTCATCCCATAATCGGGAGCTGCTTTATACAGGTGCAACTATAGAGTCTGTGCAACAAGTCTTTCTATGAGTTATGTATCTTCCTTGCATGTAATCAGGACCATACACAACTTGCAATAATATTCAGGACATATTCTGTATCTGAACTGCTGCCACTGTCCCCTATTTGTGTCTCAAATTGAAGATGAAACACAGACAAATCACCCTTAACCCGTTGAGGACAAGTCCCCAGTATACTCGGGCAAGTGTCAATGGGAAATGCCTGCTGTAGCAAAATCAGCCCGTCCTCAATGGGTTAACATCACAGGTAAATTGTACGGTATCCAAGATCAAAGAACATCCATCGCACAAGTATTGGTATTTGTGTTTTGACAAGGACTACTTCGCAAAAACAGAGATCCCATTTTGCCCTAGTGATATTTGCCAATTTGTCTTTTCACTGGATGTTGCAAGAAATGTCCACCTACGGCAGTTGTCTATCAACATCATGGGCTTTCCTCCACATTGGGTTTCAAAGGGGAGATTTGCCTGGGTCCACTTAAATGTATCAACAACAAAAAAGGAAAGGAAAATAATAAGTTCTTTCCCTAGACCCCTCCAGATTATGTGGGGGCAACTGTACTTCTAGCCCCTGGAGTAAGTTCCACAATGGTAGATTACCTACGTATCCCTTTATGTGCCAGGGACTTTCAACAGTGTGTACAATGCTATGGGGATTTCTGTGCCTACTGGCACTCAAGGCACACAAAGGCTTAAAATACACATTGTAGCTTTTCACACTGTAGTTACACTGTAGAAATGCAGAGTATTGTAGTACCGGAGCAGTAGAGCTGCATAGCCTGAGTAACTTAGAAATGGCACATCTGTCTATTCGTGTCATGTAGCCTGGTATTTCAACTCATTTTCTGGGACCCCTGGCTGGCTCCTTCTTTTCCACCAGGTTTAAAATAGAAAATAAAATAAAAAATAAAAAATGCAGATCAAACATGCAAACTTGCTGGAAAAAAAAAAAGCTGCAGAAAAATGTAAAATATGTATATATTCAAAGATATTCAATATATCTCATATAATAGTATACTGCACTAAAAAAAAAAAAAAAAAAAAAAAAAAGGATTCCACAAGGAAATCACGATAGAGGAATTTAACTGAATCACTTATGGGTATTCAATATGCGGTCATTTATAACAAGATTTACCACTTTGAGAAAAAATGTAAAAAGGGCCTTGAGTGTTTTGATAATACAGCAGTTGAACAAGACAAATACATGTGGTGTGCAAAGCTATTAAATTTCACACAAATTATTAACGCTCAAATTAATCCAAAGCTCAAACATCATAAAATTTGGTCTGTAAGTTCACATGTAGCTCAATAGATGGAGTCTTTTCCCCCCTTTGTTCCACGCACTTGACGCGTCGACGAGCACATAGAAACACACCCACGCAAATTCACATTCTTTTGCCAGTGGAACAAATGAACCATTTCCATTGTGGGGAAAAGCCACAATATTTGAACTGTGTGAAAAGGCACCATCAATAAATGGCAGGCTCACAATGTACAGGTTGTGCCCTGAAGCTCCCGAAAAGTTCAAGTCCCGGGGTTTTAGTTTGCGCAGTGTCTCACCTCTGGCCATGTAGTGCATTTTCTTTAAACATGGGATTAATTCCTTAATGCACTGCACTGTGACATTTACTTCAGTTTAGCATGAACTCTTGCCATCATAATGTCCAACAAATATCTCTTTAATGTCTTCAATGTTACGAGCAAAAGAAATGATCTATGTGATCTCAAATGATCCCAAATGACCCTTGTGATCTCACACTGTGCAAAAAAAAAGCATCTAATTCACATATTTCTCATGTACATTGTATCTTATGTATTTTCACCAGAAGCAATAACAGATTAGAGCTGATTATAGGCCCTACTTAGATGAGGTTTTATGGAATATGTGCGCAGTAGGAAAACAGAATCCAATCAGTTACGGTGACTGCATTGGTGACACTTTGTCATTCGGATAGAACTCACATCCACTTTTTCTTAAAAGCCCACATCTTTTTTAATGTGTGGGACTGATGGCTCACTAATGACAAAAGGTTTCATAAATGCCATCAGAGAGGGAAGAATGATGTGTATTGAAGGCTGCATGTGCCACACCTCTCTGAAACACTAAACCAATAAAAACAAAGGTTTATGCATTGATTCCCTTCATTAAACTCATCCACTACCACCTACATGTATGCCAGACTTGTGGACGCTAGTATAAGGTGAGTATTAGTTGTTGGTGTTTTCGGTTCGATTACCACTTTGCGTAAAACACAATGCAGATCACCTTCAGAAAAAAAAACCCAAATATAAAACTGTAAGATCTATCAATTTTCCATCAGCATTTATCCTAATATATCAATGGGATTTACTTCACTTGTACAAACACACACATATTTGCACTTCATAAATACCGATTCAGACTGATTCATCAGTATTTTTTTACCATGCCATATAATTCTACCAGAAAGGTGGGGGCACAGTATATACCTTTGGTTAGAAATTGCTACGATTTTGCTATGGTTTTGAAAAATTACAGCCAATGAATCTTTCATTTTTTATTTGTTGCTTTACTGTAAAAGTGGATATTTTCGTGCGACTAATTTCGGCCCGGTAAGAAGAGTTTCAAGAGTTTTTAATTCCGCGGAATCAAGACATCAGCTACTAGAGGATATGGTAAGCAAAAATATTCACGTGCTTTTATTTTCGCGCTAGTTTCTGGTTGCGCACAATGCACGAAAATTTCAACTTTTACAGTAGTTCATTTTCATATGTCACTATGTTTGGTAGAATAAAGGAACATGTTCTTAGTTAATCAAATGCACTGGTAAGTGTTGGGCAACTAAGAAACCACTTTCACTAGCCACTGTCCCTGAAGCAGTGGGCCTCATTCGCTGTACACACCCTAACAATGGGAAAGGGCGACAGAATTTTTTTTCCATCTATGGTCCCTGAGAAAACATACCACGATACCTCAAAGTTAGATCTTCTGGGTTCCACCACAATATAAATGACTGATTTCCCTATCACTCAAAAAAACGATTGCGGTCAGTTTGAGTGTTATTATTACTCTGTAATTCCTTTTCATAACTCCTTTTTTTTTAATTCCATATTCTGAATTTATTGCAAGGTCCCCCTTTTCAATGGATCCCTAAGGCCAGTCAGGAAAATAAAGAATCAGAGTGTCACTGCTTTGAAGTTTTCTTTCTTCCCAATCAATATTTTTTGCTTTGGTTATATACAAAACAACCTTCCATACTTACCAAGGGCCCCAAATGAAACCTAAATAACAGGTCAGGCTACTTGCTTTAAAATTCTACCCCCCCCCCCCCTCTCTCTCTCTCTCTCTCTCTCTCTCTCTCTCTCCATCTCTCTCTTTTTAAGCATCTATATCTATTTTTTTTTCTTTTCATCCTCTCAATCCGAGCCCACCCTTCCAGAATTTCTCTATTATTAATGTGACAATTTTACTAGGGCACCTGGAAGCAGAACTCTGAATCATACAGTACATATCACATTTGCTTTTATACTTCCCTCTTTTGAAAGGAACATGTGTATTTCGACTTCTGGCTAGTGAGAAAGAATAAAAAGTTGCTTTTGGGGGGGGGGGCATTTATTGGGAGGAGAGGGGGGAAGGAGGGCAGGGGGTGACAAATATTGATTCTGAAAATAATGTACATTGACATTGAGACCTCCCGTTTTTGGTACAGCCAACGAATGCAAATACTCCGCCAGAGTGGAAGAAGGTGGGATCGAAGCATACTACACAAACTGTGTGAGAGATCTTGAAGCACACTTGTGATCTTCTACCACTTGTGAGCTTATTCTGCTACTTTTTTGTGCACCATCTCCAGTGCAGACAAAGGAGATTATTCTGGCTCTTCTATTCCAAATCTACTCCAGACATCAAAACATAGAAAACGCAAGCCATTCAATGCCACTGAAAGAAAAAAAAAAAGATTATGTGACAGGAGTATAGATTAATGGCAGATACTTGCAATTTAGGGGTTTACACTAATTTGAAGCGGGAGGTATTCTGCAGCTGCTGATATTTCTGTTAAAGGGGAAGGCTAGTAACTGATCAGTGGGAATCAGTGGAAATGCTGGGAGATGATTGTTCCAATCCTTATGGGATTCATTCAAGAGTTCATTGTATATCTATTGTTGTGTGAAAATGATTTGCTTCAGAACGGTCTCATATTCAAGTAATGTGCAGATTAATGCTCCGTCACTGACCAGGGACGCTAACCTGGAAGCATTAAACTGCACATTACTTGAATATGAGACCATTCTGAAGCAAATCATTTTCACACAACAATAGATATACAATGAACTCTTGAATGAATCCCATAAGGATTGAAACAATCATCTCCCAGCATTTCCACTGATTCCCACTGATCAGTTACTAGCCTTCCCCTTTAATGTCCTACACATTCCGCCTAACCATCACTTTCTGGTTAAAGATATAATTTGCAATGAAGCACTTGGTGAATGTTTATCATGGGGGTGTATTCACCTTGACCAGCTGATACTGTGAAGATGACGAGATTAGATTTAAAAAAAAGCTTAAAGCTCATACTCAGAAAATACTGTGTTCGCTGCACATAGGGGATTAGCCTAATTCCAAGATTTAGTTAAGCCCCACGGTTGGTCTTTTCAATTTCACATTAATGCCGGATCACTGAGCCTGGCAGTCCTCATCCTCACAAATCTAATCCGTTGATCGATCGCCACACTGAGAACTGAATGGAGCAGAATAAACTTCCAAGGTCAACTTAATGTTAAACAACTACTTTAAAAAGTGGACTTAATTCACGTAATGTTGCACCCATTTGATGCATTTAATAGCTGTAATAACCTGCAAACTGAAGTTGGCAAACTATGATGATAATTAATACAATAAGAATTTTGATGACTCTAAACATCATTCTTTACAAAGAATAGACATTTGTAAGTTATTGTACAAATAAAAATCAGAATATGGACTTCAAAAGATTAAAATATATCATAAACTAATATGTATCTCCCTCACACACACACACACACACACACACACACTCACATGCAAAATAGGGCACCTGAAGTTTAACTTATAATCTAAAAAATGTGGAATATGATATGACACACATGCAGACAGACTAGTGGCACTGTGATCCTAACCTGAATACTTGTCTTTCACAAATATCACCAATAAAATCATCAAACTGGACAAATTCATATTGATATTTTCCTCCCTCTACCTCAAAGTTCTATAATTGCTGTAACTTTATTTCCTTTTTCTCCTATTTCTGCCCCATTCTGTCTCTTCCAACCAAATGCAAATGCATAATACCCCACCCCCCCCCCCATTCTGAATGAGTTCACAAACTTTAAAAGATTTTCTTCTTTTTCCTTTTATAATTTCCCCCCTCTCTCACTCTTCCATTCTCCATTTTCTTTCTCTCTTTTACTTTGCAGCAAAAGGCCATGCAATTTGACAGGATGTTTCAACAGACTTTTTTTTTTTTTCCTCTCTCTCTGTGTAGGCAGCAAAGATAAAGTAGACATGTACAGAATACTTCAAGAGTGAACAATCATACTTTGCTAGCTATGAGCCAAGCCCTTGAATTATTCTTTACCTATTGAAAGGAAATCTTTTTTTGTTGTTGCTGCATTTTTTTTTTCTGTTTTTCTTTCATTCATTCAATTCAGAGCCCGCAAATATATAAAGTTAGGGGGTCAAACGTGTTGAAGGGCATTTGGCATTCAGTCTTCGGCATGGTTTCGACCCTCTCCCCCCCCCCCCCCCAAAAAAAAAAAAAAAAAAAAGGAGAAGTCAAAATTTGAGGAAAAAAACACACACACACACACACATATGCCTGCTACCCTGGGATCCACTTTTTCTATGCCTTTGAAGGTTGGCGTCATAATGCCATTTGTCCAAACATCGCGAAGGAGAGCACATCAAACGGACTGCAGCGACGCAAACAAAACGTAGCAACAGTTAAGGTACTGCTCAGGAAGTTACTTGGACACTCAATATTTGATCGCTTCATTGCTATTATTAAACTAGTCACCTTGTGTTTTCACAATAGATATTAGTCTTTCTTTGAAGGGCACCTGTAAACACTAATTCCCATATTCAAAGCACCTGCCATTGCTGACAAGCTGATGCATGTACAGGTAAAAATTTTGCGGATCTTCCAAACTCAAATACGCATGGGACTGCAGGGAGCACTTCTCCGAAAAAAATCCAATTTCACTCAGATTTATGCACATCTAGGGGGCACTTTCCATTCCGTATAATGTGTGTGCTTGGAAAGTCATCCCAACAGGATTGACTGTTGATACTATGTAAATATTTTTCTTTTCCTTTACAAGAGAGGGGGGTGTAGAAAAGTGCATAATAAGATCTCCAGATAGACACAAGTGACTACAAATGGACCCCCCCCCAAAAAAAAAAAAACCCAGCTTTCCGCTCAACTCATGGATTATCCTCCTTCTCATTCAACTTGCATGGGGAAAGAAGACTTAGAATTTCTGTTTACCAATACCATTGACAAGTATGAATCCCCCTAACACTCCCTTCCCCCCCCCCCTTCCGAATTCACGGTCTGTGCAAAATCTTTCACCATTTCAAGCCTTTTACAGGAAAAAACAATGATTATTTGGAGAAGTCCATCCCCTCATGGATGATGTAGTTATTTTGTCCACTTCTCCTTCTTTCTAAAGAGTTCTGTTTACTGGATTTGGAAGGGCATCCTAATTTCATGTTTAACAAATTGTGGCTGATACGGGAAGGTTAACACAATATTCCTGTACAACTTGTGCAAAGGTTCACAAGGATTCAACTGCAACTGATGGCAATCTTTGTTGTTGGTGGTGGTGGTTATTTCTCCTACTTTCATCTCTGTCTCTCTTAAAACTTGGTATTGAAGGCACGATTTTGCGACCTTTGGTAATCCAATGTCACTAGTGATATTCACTGTTTCCCTAATATGGGCATTTGTGTTTCATGTGATATGGACAGCCAGATAGGAACATGGAAGGATAGATGAATAGATACAAAGGAAAATAGATAGATGGACTGACAGTTTGATAATAGATAGAATCATAGGAATATAGACAGATAGAACTAGAAATGTCGCTTCAGCGACTTGTTATACCCCCGCCAAACAACATTTCACAAGCTTTGGTCAAAAAACTGAGGAAGTAGTTAAATCCGCAAGATCTTTCCTTGATCTTCTGCCATTAATATGTCGTTACCATGGCAACGTACTTTCGGGTACTGTCGAAAAATGCGTCTTGCACATCTACAACCAAAGGCACACATCTGTACCAAATTTCACGGAAATTGGGCAAAAACTGAGGAAGTAGTTTGCAACACAAATTTTTCCATCATTTTGGCTCATAATATGTGAGCTGTTACCATGGCAACATACTTTTTGTCACTGTCAAGAAATGTGTCATGCTGACCTATATCCTAAGACAAACATTCAATATGAATTCCATGAGAATTGGAAGAACACTGATGAAGCAGTTTTGCCATGAAGCATTTTGCCCTATATTTTACCAATAACATGCCGTTACCATGGCAACGCACTTTTTGCCACTGCGGAAATATGTGTCTTGCACATTAACATATTCAGATGAACATCTGTACCTAATTTCATAAAAATTGATCAAAAATTGATCAAAAACTGTGGGAGGAGTTCGCGACGCAAGATTTGTACCCATTTTTGCCCATAATATGCCGTTACCATGGCAACGTACTTTTGGGTACTGTCAAAAAATATGTCTTGCACATCTACAACCCAAGGCACACATCTGTGCCAAGTTTTATGGGAATCGGTTGAAAACTGAGGAAGTAGTTCGCGACGCAAGATTTGCAATGGACCGACCGCCCGACCGCCCGACCGCCCGACCGCCCGACCGACCGCCCGACCGACCGTCCGCTGATTCCTATATACCCCCTTCAAACTTCGTTTGGCGGGGGTATAAATATGAAAAGACAGATAGACAGAAAGATAGATATTAAAACAGATTGATAAAGAGACAGAATGATAGATCAATCTAGATAGATAGATAGATAGACAGATAGATAGATAGGTAGATAGATAGATAGATAGATAGATAGATAGGTAGATAGATATATAGATAGATAGACAGATAGATACATAGATAGATAGATATATAGATAGATAGATAGATAGATAGATAGCAAGAAACAAGAGCAAAACCTTGACTCATGTGACAGAGTTATCTGATATAGTTGTCTACAATGCTTTACCCTCAACAAGACGCACTGTGACTGGGTCCCGTATAAAAGACTCACCTATAGGGCTTTTTACACTTGTAAATTTTTGCTTAGCCCCGCACCAATGGTGGGGCTAAGGGGGGGCCTTAGCCCCACCGTTGGTACGGGACTATCCTTAGCCCACTTTCTGTTTACACTCGTTTTTGCCAAAGTGGGCTAGCCCCACCGATAGTACAGTACTATCTGGCCCTGCAAAATAGCAGGGGTTAGCACCGCAATTTGCGGTGCTAACAGAACGAAAAAATAATCCTGGGCTAAGTGACGGAGACAAAGTCCGACCCTCACTGACCAATCAGAAACGAGGTAATCAAGTGCTGCCGGTGCGTGCGTGTACGTGTACAGTACACAGCGTAATTATGAATATTCATGTGGTTTGGAAAGTCCGGGGCTAAGAAATACGAGTGTAAAAAGGTCAGTTTTCTCCTTAGCCCCGGACAAGAGATAGTACGGGACTAATTGGCGAGTGTAAAAAGCTGAAAAATTGATACGGGACTAACGATAGTTCTGGGTCAGAGAAAGTCCGGGGTTAAGAAACACAAGTGTAAAAAGCCCTTATGATAGCACCCAAATCTTTGATATCACAAGGACAAATGTTGTATAGAGACCACTCATCAACTACCCAATATCTCAAAGAAACTAAAAGCACGTACTCAATTTGTGCAGATGTATCTGATTCTCATGAAGTTATTACAGGCCAATGTCACACATGTAAATGTGCATAAATGCATGAACATACACAAACAAAAGTACACCTACAATAAAATGCATCAGTATTCTCTCAACATATACTTATGAAACACACTGGAAATGCAATCCATGCATCATAATCCACAGTCCTGTACTTCGCACAGAGTGGAACTATACAACTTCTGTTGAACACCGCCTACCCCGGTGTGCCACCTGTAATGTAAACAGTTACATGCTGTGCACATCAGCCAGTCACAGCTGACTACAGGTGCCACGCCCCCACCAGCACACCTACTGGATGACACGCCCCCTTTTCCTTTCTCACTGGAGACTAGTCTTCATCACCAGACCTACAAAAAGAGCAATTATTTACTCTCTCAGATATAGTATTATAAATTCAATGCTGCACACTTGATTCATACCAAGTTATAAAAACTTGCTACTGGTGTTGCAGGATAATATTAGTACTCCAGGAGCCTGTCATTAAGCTATAAAGCCCAGGGGTTAGGGGTATATAATCGCAATGCTAAGCTAATCACTCATGCATATCAACAGAGTGACTATCACACTATACAACGCATGTATTGTCTTTCATAAAATATATATGACTCATCCTGCAAACATGTGAACGATTACAGTCAACACAAAGGTGCAACATTTGCATGAGAAATGAACAATGTCGGTGCTTCATTGGACTTGGCATGAAGTCGGAGAATATGCCATAAAAGTGTGAGGCACTTTACCTAATTGAAGACTAGTCCCGACTATACTCGCCCAGGTGTCGGTAGGAAATGTGTGTTATAGCAAAATCAGCCCGTCCTCAACCGGCTGATAGGCTTTTTGACGTGATCTGCCATGTTGCCCTCAAGAAGTGAGCATGTATACTTTCTACTTGTACTTGCAAGGCACACACACACACACACACACACACACAAAGCCAACAGTGCATGTAGATACTTCACCCCACATCATGTTCGCTGGCAAGTAACAGGATCGAACCTGAAATTTCGACTACCAGTAGGACGATCACAGGGAGATTTACAGCCATTTTTCAATAGACGTTAACCCGTTGAGGACGAGTCCCGAGTATATTCGGGCAGGTGTCTATGGGAAATGCGTGTTGTAGCAAAATCAAACCGTCCTCAACGGGTTAATAACAATTTGATTTACTACACCTGTAAAAAGGGCCTGTGAAGAAAGAAAGAAATATATAAAGCCCAGGAAAAAAAAACTACTGGAGTGGAAGAGCTCCTCCATTAGATCCAGGGACTTATGCTATTTTTTTTTTCTCTCTCTCTATCTCTTTGAACCCCAACCAAATATCAAGCTGTGACAACGCTGTCAAAAGCTGTGAACTTTAAACACTACAAAGGTGGCTGAAAACGAGAGACTCTCTTGTGGCAAATGTTTGCTAGAACTCAGACAGGGCTGTATTTCCATCCTTCTCCATGTTCCCATGTTGTTGGGTTGCAGCTACACCCAGCAGTGCAGTAATTGTGACACAATATTAAAGTATATACACTGAAAACTCTTTTTTTAAGATTTTTTTTTCCTGCTATCTACATATAGCAAAACACCATTTTGAAAGTTAACTCAGTGGTTCTGATTACTTCAGTTTTCAAAGCACTACCCCACAAAAATTGAGGAAAGAAATGTATTGTCACAACAAATAAGTCTCTAAGTAAATCTACAACTTTACAACAGTACATAATTTCTCAGATGACCAAAAATCCCAAGCGGCTGTTGGAAAAGATTTTGACAAGCATTAAACTGAAAATGACTACTAGAGCTCCTCTGGCTAAGGCCTTTCTCAAAGCCGGTTCACCCAAATTAAGCCAACATAAGATAGAACAAATAAAAAGCTTGCCTATTCTTCGGAGGGACCAAAATCAAAGAATGCAGACTTTTTGAAGCTGATGAGCAGACAGACGGCAAACAATGCTATGTCCTCATGAACAAACATTTGTGTGAATCAACGCACCATCTTTATTCTTCTCCCAATCTCCACCCCCCCCCCCTTTCTTTCTTTCCTGTTCAGTTTGGAACGGCTTACTATAAAAGGATGAATTATTCTGAGCTCCTCATTTGCTACTTGCCATGGGAAATCTTGAGAACGAAAAAAAAAAATGGCAACTGTGGGTTTGGTAGGATTAGAGACTCTTTTCCCAAACAGATAACTACATCCAAGTTTTCAACTGCAACATTTTATGTAAAATCTATGAAAAGTTTTGCTATTCTTTTCTCAGATGCAAGGACAGAAGTCAATGACAGCATGTGACCGAGGAAGGTGTGGCAAAAAAACAAACAAACAAAGACAAAAAAAAAAATTTCATTGATTGAAACAGGTGGCTGAATTCAAGACTAGCAGCTGATGATACTGACAAAACTATGCATGAGACGGCACGGACCGAACTGAGGCAAGATAAAAAGTTTGTGAGAATCCCTGGTGTGTAAAGATGAGCTTATTGTATGATTTGATGGGGCATTTCCACTCATTAAAACCAACACAGACGAACATCAGACCCCCATAAAGTGCGAACTCAACCTGTTTTATGTGCAAGCACAGAAAAAAACCAAAAGCTTTTTTCTCCACCAATCTTTTTTCCTTTCTCTGCTCAGACTGAAGAATGCCTTAAGACACACATCACGTGTACAATCTTCCGATCACGTGAAACATAAAAGGGGGAGATGTGATTTAGGATTCAGAGAGCGCATAAGTAAAAGGTAATAGCTGTTTGCCAACAGAAAATGAAGGTTAGTCAATTGTGCCCAATTCATGAGTCCCTTATCCCCCCCCCCCCCAATCCCCTTCCATCCTTTTCATGCCTAGTCTTCATCAAGGCTTTCTTGAGAATGTCCTTCTCTCACGGCCAGTCCTACATTTCTGTAGTATGCATCAAAACAATTAGGAGACCAACACTACAAGGGACAGACAGATAAGCCACGTCGTGAAGGACTTTCACATCTGACTTATGAGATACGAAGTGAGATCTTGAAAGAGGAGATCACTGAAAAAAGTATTTTCTGATATACAATCTCATTGGACCCTATGCTCATTACATATCAAACCTTTGAAACAATTATATTCACAATATACTGCAACTGTGGCAACACAGAACAGACTCTATAGGAAATGTATAGGGCCCCATGGAATGACACTGTCTGGCATAAGAACAAAAAAGGCAAGATGTTTTGTTATTCTATCTGTAACTTTACCTATTTTGTCACAATCAAGAGCAAGACATTTGAAGAAAATTATCACAAATATTAATCATAACAGCATTCTAAAAATTCTTGATAGTCACATATGTATTGTTGAAATCATTCAGAAAGAAAAAAAACTGTGCTATAACTGGTTTTCCTCTTCTGAAAGGAACTATTCCCTCTTGAAATTGATAAAAGTTTGTAACTTTTATTTTTAACCTTTCGAGCATGCCATTGTTGGCATTCATTTTCTGATCAAAGGTTTCCCAAGGGCTTCGCCTGATGTACCAATGACTCACCTATGTAGGACTTGCCTGATCTAGCAATAACTGACCTATGCAGGACCAATAGCTGACCTATGTCGGACCAATGGCTGACCTATGTAGGACCAACTGATGTAGGACCAATGGCTGACCTATGTAGGACCAATGGCTGACCTATGTAGGACCAATGACTGACCTATGTTGGACCAATGACTGACCTATGTGGAACTCTCTACCAATCCAACTTCGAAATTGTAACAATCTTGATGAATTCACATCTGAACAAAAGACCTATCTTTTCCCAGCAACTCTGTGAATAATGTGTAACATATTGTGGAAGACGGATGCCTCTGAATGTTTCTCATAGACAAATGGCATTATATGAATGATGTTCTTCATCATTATCATTACCATCTAATCATCATCACCATCATCATCATCATCATCATCATCATCATCGTCATCATCATCGTCATCAGCGTCATCATCATCGTCATCATCATCGTCATCAGCATCGTCATCAGCATCATTATCATCATCATCGTCATCAGCATCGTCATCAGCATCACTATCATCATCATTATCATCATCGTCATCAGCTCTGCCATGTTGTAACTCATGGCGCACCTTGAAAGTTCAGCCATGATAAAAAGATTCTAAATTTCCCAGTGCAACGTTTAAAACAAAATGATAAGTAACTGTTTACTTGTATCACTGGCATAAAGACCCTCCCAAATTGTTACAAATTAGAGAGAGTAAAGAGAGAAAGAAAGATATTTTGTTTGATATTTACAAGGCATTCTGCTCAACAAGGTGTTTTGGCAGCTTGGGACATTCTACTCTGCTACACCAGCATCTTTGACATAAATCTAGGGGGAGAGCTATAAAAGAAGGAAAAAATGATTTGGACATTTACACAGTGACAGGGAGTGGCTCAGTGTTAAAAAAGCTCCTACTACCATATGTTTTGGAGATCAAGTTATACATACACTGTACTCACATTTGCCAGGTATGACTGTTTGAATAACATTTGGCATTTATGTTCACAACGCTCTTGAATGTTGACAAAATAATTAGCATGTATCCCAATTACAGGATATTCAACTGCCTTTTCTTCAAAATGCCAGTTAGAAAAGAAAACGAGAATTAGAATCAGCCTAGCCAAACTGCAATATTCATCAGGATTCGTATATATGCACATTTGTATGTATCTATCACTGTATATCTATCAATATGTGTATATATTTAGAAAGTGATATTCATTTGCATTTACAGTATCAAACAAGTTTTCCTTATCATCAAGGATTATTGTCTAATATTCCAAGGTCAAAAATGAAAAGTTTTTGAGCATTCGCTCCAGGGAAAAGCATAAACATCGCCAGCAGACAATTGAGCGGTGTGTGCCCCAAGGAGAAAAGTAAAATCTGTCATTGCAGAGTATCAAACAACTATTTGAGCTATTAAAATGCGCAAATAGGACAATATTGGTTAGCTTTTCAGTGTGGTATTCGTAATTCAAGAATGCCGTTCTTCCTTGAAATGTCTGCATATAGATATATCAAACAAACAAACAAAAAATGTGTTCCACATTGCACAAGGTACACTATGCAAAGATGACATAAAAGTAGAATGCTGTAAATGCTCCACTAAGATCCCTGAAGTCTGCCAATATATGTATACAGAATGCTGCCATCTTGTTTTGGACGCAAGACACTGGTTTAAGAAGTAAGAATGACAGCAGGATATGCAGTTTCACTGGTACGGAACAAGAAGGCTGAACCACTGGACACCAAACTATAAGATGTAGTGAACACCTTTCTTCTTTCTTTTATGACATCACTTTTCTTTGGCTGGCTTACCTTCTCTTTCATCACTCATAAAACAAATATTGACCACTTAACTTCAATATTGAGGTATGTAAGGGGGGGGGGGGAGTTTACGCCTGTAGCAACCCTCTGTGCAGTCACCTTGGTACACTTGTCACGTCTGACCTAAGGCCTCTAGTACTCAATGAAATGCCACCAAAACACCAGTCAACATTTGAATACTATTTATTCAAATCGCACACCATATCATCGCCATCTACCAACTGCCATGTCCATCAAAATCACCATGGTGTATCATAACTCGGTTCTGTTATGGGCCACACTTAGCTCCCTGTAAACCCCTTCAACTCTGCATGACGAAGCAAGGGTGCATGGTGGAAATGCCCCTACGTCATGACTGTGTGTGCAATCGCCCAAGTAGATAGGACTCCCGAACAATTGCTTACAGGTCCCATTTCTATGGCAGACATTCTTGCCTCTGCTCAAATTACTGGAGTGCTTCAAAGTATTGTCTTGTAATGTTACCACGTGGGGAGTAAGAACTAAGTCGTGTTCCCTACCCCTACAATATCCTAACCAGACATTTATATATTTCTTTTTGTCATGGAACTTTCTAAACAAACTTTGAAAAAGAGAAATGAAGGGAGGACAAAAATAAGTAGAAGTAAAATATAAGTAGAATTTACCCTGCTGGACTTGCCCCCTCGGTCGTCGCTGCTACTGGACCGGGTGGTCGTAGTCCGCTTCGTCGTGACGACGCGGCGCTGCTGAGAGCGCCCGCTCTGGTAGTGCGACATGTTTCGATCACGCACCAATCAATTCACACGATGCAAAACTTCGCTACAAAACTTCCATTTACCAAGGGTGAGTTGTGAAGGGTCCTGGGGGCTCGACAAATAACTTTCAATGATAAAGAAGGGGAGAAATCAGCAAAGAGCTGGGGTCAAAGTAGGAGAGTTTGCCTCGAAAAGCGTTGATGTCCGCCTTCAGAATGGCTATCCACAATGAGCGATAGGAATTCAGCTCCAAGGAATGAGCAACATTTCCTGACCCACAGAAAAACACTTTCCAGGGCTTTAGAGAAACGGAAAGAAAGTCAAAAAGTAGAGTCGGAGAATGAACTAAAATCAAGAGGTAACAGAGTCACTCGAAGAAAAGAGAAAAGTCAGAAGTCGATTTCAACCACTCCTCTCTATCCCTGTCAACGGATCAGCATCCAGGGATGAAAGGCAATCAATCCTCTTCGCTCTCCCTCTCGCGAACGAGCAAAACTCTTTTCCTCCAGTCGTGGTAGGTAACGACCACACCTCCACCGTAGTGTCTGACTCTACCAGTAGCCCACACTGGAGTGAAGCGGGTACGTTAACACGGAGCAGACGAGGCGATCCAAACCAGCCGACAAGAAAGAAAAGAAAAACAGGAAAAAAAAAAGACGGGAGACTCTCAACTCTCTTGGAGCGTGAATTTATTTCACGCACCTTTCTGTACACTTTGCTCTCTTTTTTCTTTCTCTCTCTCTCTCTCTTCCTCTCTTTCATTCTCCTGGCTGTTTTTGTTTTATTTACTTTTTTATCCCTTTCAGTTTTCTCTTTTTTGCATGGCTGGGACCAGCCCACACGCCCACTCCCCATCAACAATAGGTCTGGGGCAGGAATTAGTCTACGGCACTGACAAGATTCAGACCCCACTCTCACAAGTTTGCAGTATGTCTCCCTGCCTTTCTTCTATTTGCCGTGTGTCTAATAGGCTCCGGGCCCAGCAGTGGGTGGAGTATCGAGTCTTGCGAAATCCCGCTCACACCGCATTCCTCCACATTCACTTGATCAGGCGATGTCTTACAAAATCTATTCCGATGACGCGAAACGTCTGAATGTCTGGTTCAAAGACAACGCTACTTTTCCACTCAAAAGTTTTGAGACTTTTTCTAGAAAAGACCTCACGATTCCTTTTTGCTCTCTATCACGCCGAAACTTTTTTTTCTAAAGAACTCTGACTTTTTATCATGATTCTGTGCCACATATTAAATATCTACGTGTCAGGTTGATTATGAAGCATCCAGTTTCCTAAACAAGGGATCTTCCTCCCTTCTGCAGCGAAGGGGGGAGCAAAACTAGCTCAAGAATGGTAGTAAGTGATATCTGAGCCGATGTCGTTACCTGCACAGGGCGAGAGTACACACCATTGGGGATCAAGCAGCAGCAGAATTGACAAACGTCTGACATCGTCTGATTATTTTTATCTTTCAACCCTGAAAACATGACACCTGTTCTTATTAAACCATTTTATACAGTGATACACTTCTCCTGGTTGTGTGTTGTCGGTTGCGCGCACGATTGTGTGTGTGCTCTATCAAATTTCAAAAGAATTTTGCTACACAATGATTACGAAAAAGTGTGTTGAGCAAATCCTGATGAAAAGTCACAATGTATGATAAAAGCACTGATAGCTGCTATCATTTCCTTCATCATTATCACTCTTACTCTAGTAACTCTCATTAACATTATCGTCTTTATTACTATCATGACCATGATCATGGCTGATACCATTTTCATCAACACCATTACTATCATATTATTATCATCATAATTAGTATCATCAGTAGTATCATTATCATCATCATCATCATCCCAGTCACCAACGAAAAATCACATGTATAGCATGCATAGTTTCAGCTGATGTCTCATGCATTGTTGCATTAGAGAAATTCTATGGAGTTTTCTTTTTTTTTTCTTTCTCTCCAACCACATGTAAACTGAAGTTCTTGCGGAAGATCCTAAATTTTCAATGACAACTGAATGCTTGGCACCACCTATAGGAATTTGTGTTGACTTTTGTGTTTGGGGAAAAAACACCTCAGTCTGTAATACATCATGTCCATTTGCATTCCTCTTCCCACCCCTATCAACCTTGTCCTGAACCAACACAATAGGGACTGGATACCCGGTCTTTTCACTCAGCTTGAACTTCATCAATGGTCGCCACGGCAACTGCCCAACTTGGCCGCTAAATATTCTCACCTCCAGAACGAGAGAACATCAATATTTTCCCATAGTTTGGTGCTTTTTTGTCTTTCCGTTACTATGCAGTCGATAGCACAACATCCCACAGATGTCCTCGGAAATTACTCGTAGATATGGCGCAGTTACAAAATCCACTATAAGAGATATTGTTTAAAAGTGCTCTGATTAACTTCTGGAGTATATTTTCCACTTATAAGACTGTGTAAATCCTGCATAGAATTCTAGTAAAATTTGCTGAAGATAATATCTGCAAAGATTTACAAATAAAATATGGGTGTATGTAAAGCAAAGTATATTACTTTCCTTGCTTGAAGTTTCACAGAGACATCAAGTTAAAATAAAACTAAAGGAATTCAAAAGAAAATTTGTTTGAAAAAAAAAATAGCAAATCATGGAACATTTAATTTTCATCACCACTTTGTGAAACTTGATCAGACAGCGCACAATACCCTGTGACATGGCATGCTAGATGTCCGGTTTGGTCACCCGGATGAGTATGTGATTAAGCGGTACATGAACCAGGGATGCTTAGAATGTATCTTCTCTCTCTTCTATTTTTTTTCTTAACCCCTCTCCTATAAAATTCTGAAATCTGTATAGACTTATTTCCAGCACACGCTAGGTGGTTTGGTCAATGGGTTAAGCACGCTTCACCACCACATCTTCTCAAGATTCAACCAGCTTCCTGCGGACGTACAGATGACAGTCTCGTAATACACCATGGAAGAACTTCCACAGGACAGGATGTTCCAGGTTCATCCTAAACTGCAGCATGTCATACAATATTTATGTTTATGAACAGCTCAACTATTAAATCAGTCAGTCAATACCCTCAAATGGTCCCCCTGGTTTCTGCCACTATTACCTCCAGAAGGACACTGCTCTGGAAACACAAGAAATACATTTAACATACCACAAAACAAAGAAAAAAAAATTATCCAAGGAGACAGAAACGTCCCACAAACAGGAACTGTAATAATGTGATACACCGCAATTTCTACATCCTGCTCACTGAGCTGGGTTTCATAACATAGCCTGAAACCATTTTTTCCTAGTAATGCAATTAAGTTTCCATGAAAATGAAGAAAATATATATACAAATGTTCATGTACATGTATATACGCACATTATATCAAGGATCCTTAGAGCAAAAGCTGAGATTCCTTCAATATGTTTTTTTGTTGTTGTTTTTTTTTTTTTTTTCAACACCGCCCTGATCTACACACACATACAATGTTTTAGAATTTGGACTTCTGTACCGTGCATTCACAGCAATACTTTATTTATCTACCTTTCCTTACTTTTTAATACATTTAATGTCCACGAAGAACAATAATACACTGGAATGAGAGAAACAGGGATGGGGGCCATACTCATTCATTTTCGAATAGTGTAAATTCCAGCTCAAACAATAAATGTATTAAATGTCATCCTCATTGTTTGGCAGAAGATGAGTGAAGGAGATATATTCAAATAAGATAATCAAAAAATAAAAAAGAAACATGGAATTGTTGGGTAATTTGTTTTGATAAGCCAGAGCTGATGGAAGAAAGCAAACAATAAAGTGAATGAGCTAGTGTAGTCATTGCTTCTTTGAGCCAATTAAATGACTTTATCACTATCTTATCACCAGATAACCACATCCCTGACATTAAATCAAACAAAAAAATATCAAGAAACATAGAATTGTTGGGAAATTTGTTTTGATAAGGTAGAGCTAATGGAGGAAAGCAAACAATAAAGTTAATGAGCTAGTGTAGTCATTGCTTCTTTGAGCCAAGTAAATGACTTTATCACTATCTTATCACTAGATAACCACTTCCTCGACATTAAATCAAACAAAAAACATGGAGACATTAAAAAAATAATAATAATAATAATAAAGAGCCTGAAATGAAAGATTATGAGGACTTCTTGTATGTTTGTTCCGGGAAAATGATAATTTTTTTAATCACATAATCGTTGCTAATCAGCAGCTACTACATCTGACGCCAGTCTTTTTTTTTTCTTTCTTTCTTTCTTCTTTTTTTTTTGCATAATGTTCTTTTGGCCACAGTCTGGGTAACTTTGGAAATACTTCTGTTGAAGTTAGTGTTTGTAGGCACTTTACAGATTGCTTTTTTTTTTAGAATATTGGTGCTGACTAATCCTTTGTCTCAATGAAAAATGCCAATTTAACTTAAACACAAGTCAATTTCACAATACAAACAAAGTAATCAATACATATGTCTATATACATGTTCCTATTTAATTATATTATCAATGTATTGCAGATGCCACTGACCTACTCCATAATCAATTACTGGGTTTTTCCTTTTGTTTATTCTCTGCCTTCGTTGTTACAAGCTACCGAGACGGAGCGGAGGTGTTACCCACCTTGACATGCACAAAACCGCACGGCGTGGGCACAACAACAATCGTGTGACAAGCTAGGGAAAGAGAGGACAGTGATTGGTCAAGCAAATCGGCAGCGCTGAAAGGGCTTCACACTCGCCCACCAAGGCGTGGAGGAAATATTTGGTCGGCCTCCTACACTCTTTTTGTTTCTTGTGCAACAATGGGCAACAATTTCGGGAAGTTGACTTTTTCCCCTTTATCAAAACTGACCAAACATCCAGAACACACACAGACTAAAAATTTAAGAAAAAAATAAAAAAATGCTGACCTTATTTTCAACAAGACATTCCAAACTCACTACACTGGCCTAGAAAATAAACTGAAGATTTTGTTTAAAAAAAAAAAATAAAAAAAAATATTACAAAACATCATTTGTGTAACACCTACATTGTAATTACTAAGCATTACTCATTCCTTGGCTGTGTAGTGGTAGACAATATGATGGTATGATTACTAATTATTACATCAATTATCATGACACATGCAAAACGATAATATGTATGTTTGTTGATTCATGCATTGCTTCTGTGACTCGGCCAGACTGAGTTATACTCTTGTAAAAAAAAAAAAATGTTGAATTAATTTCTACTTGGCAAAGTATAGGAGTATGTCCAGAGGCATAGAAATACTGATTATAATGAAAGTGTGAATACACGGCACGCCAAAGCCATCCAGTACGATACTACATGTAAGACACTCAAATTACAATCTGTGTGCCTTGAGTGTCACTTGGCATTGAAAAGCCTTTAATGCAGTACACATCATCCTACGTCCATGGTACAGAAAGAGTTAAAGGCACAGAATAATGTACCCGTTTGCCTGGATGTGAAATGTTTGAGGCTAGTAGTCTTTATTGCAACAACTATCGAAAAAGCCCCCACACCCTAACACATGTCTCTTTTATGATTAATCTAATTTGACTTTACAAACATGTCAGTACACTTTTTTTTTAATGTTCACCACCATGAAATATACATTTTTGTGTCCTTTCAGCACAACTTACCAAAAAAAAAAAAAAAAAAAAAATGTTTTCAAATGAGGACAGCTTTAGCAAACTTCATACAGTCTTTAAAATACAACACCACATTTTACAACTTCTGAATATGTGTCAAGTTAGAGGCAGAAGGTTCTTAGCTCCTCACAAATTCAATCTAGAAGTCATGTCTGTCTGCTTTTCAACCACTGGATACAGCCATTCAGCAATGTAATTCATGACTGAATAGGGCAATTGATATGTTCTTTTTACTACTATTATCGTATCCTTTGCTATGATAGATTGAAAACAATACAAACTTCATCAAGTCATTCGCAACTCTGACAGAAGCAGTGATTCTTTGCCTTTCAACTGGCGAAGCAGTGATTCAAACTTGGCATATGACGCGTGCAACAGGTTGAACATAGCAGCGACACTTTTCTTTGAAAGAAAGGGAGACAGACAAACAGACTGAAAGACAGTCAAACAGACAGACAAGGAAATAAAGAGAAAGAAAGAGAGTGAGAGGCAGAGACAATTCGTGCGAGAGTGTGTGTCATCGTGATGGAACCAAGCTGTGGGCACACAATGAAGGTATGTCTGCGACTCGGGATTTGACAACTTCTACCAGTTCTACTGCCGACCTGTGTAAACACTACCTCCAGAAAGCACGGCGGCACTCAGACACTCAGACGAGTAAGGGCAGAGACCACAGTTGCTATGGCAACAGACTTTGGGAGACCATTCACTCTTCAGTTCACGCAACATTTCAGCCATGCACATCCCCCCCCCCCCCCCAACCAACCTCCGTCCTGTGTTCAAACAAGCGGATCATGTTCCCCACGACACACATTCGGGACACAATAGCGCAGTGCCGGGGACCAAGTCTGGCCTTTTATTTATAAATAAATATTAACAAGCTTTCTTTCATTGAGCAGAAGAAAAGAATTGAAACTTTGATCCCCTGCAAATCTCTTTTGTTTATTTTGCTACTGCAGTAAAGGTGAGAGATGAAGCTCCTTCAGCAACAGTGTATTTAGGTCTGGTTGGTAAATTCCACACAGAGCCAGAAGATAGCCAGAGGATGTGTGCTTTCTTTGAGGAGACCTGGTTACTCATTTTAAAAGTTTTGCTTCTTTCAAATTAGGACAGACAGACATACAAACAGACTGAGACACACACACAGACAGAGACAGAGAGGGGGAGAAGGAGTGATGTTGAAATTTTCCAAAAATAAAGGAAAAAAGGAAAAGAGAGACATCATCCTCATCATGCATCAACAGGTCTGCCAACATTCCCACATCCAAATCAGGGAGATTCCGCACAGCAATCAAGGAGATATCTGTGTGCTACATGCATTTCAATGGGCAAAAATAATTCCCAAATCAGGGAGATTTTAATATTCTCTTATTCAGACATGAACAGATTTTGACATTTTCAGGGAGACTCCTGCAGAATCAGGGAGACTTGACAGCTCTGCATTAATCAATGTTCACAGTGGGAATGGAGGTACATGTGTACGAGTGATCTATCTCTTTCTTGTGAGTGTCATCATTTAGTTTTCTGTCACACAAGTGTCTACCTCTCTTACTTATTTTCAACTCTTGTCCCTTTCCTCTTCTTCCTCTAATTTTCTCTCACTCCCTCTTTCTTCTTTGCTTTCTCTTTATTTACTCATGTATCAAGAAGCCTGTCTAAATCTGACTATTTGTGTACTGTACTTTGTACATTGTACATGTATGTATCATTAAGAGATTATCACTTTATTTGTATACACTGTACATGAATACACATAAATTCACAGGTGCACATGTGTATCAGGTAGGGATAGATGGATATGTAGATGACAAGATCTAGATAGACAAATAGATAGATAGATAGATAGATAGATAGATAGATAGATAGACAGATAGATAGATAGATAGATAGATAGATAGACAGATAGATAGATAGATAGATAGATAGACAGATAGATAGATAGATAGATAGATAGATAGATAGATAGATAGACAGATAGATACATACATACATAAATACATACATACATATGGTAGATAGATAAATAGATAGATAGATAGATAGATAGATAGATAGATAGATAGATAGATAGATAGATAGATAGATAGATAGATAGATACAAATGTAGATAGATAAGATAGGACAGGACAGGGATAGATAAATCAACAGACACATAGATACACATCACCATTCTTATTTTGATTTTTCCTGAGCGACACCAGTAAAGCAGTGGAATTTTCTCTTCCACAGAAAGTCAACTCTTGAAGGTCCATCCGAAAGACTGCAGGCCTTGAAAGTGTTAAACATTGACACAAAAAGTCCTTGCCAGCCAAAAAATAGAATAGTTACGTTCACACGCAGATGCCAAACTTGAAGTTTAGGTCGAGAACTTAACTGTCAATTATTAGCTCCACTCGTGATGTCAAGCTAATCATTGAGAGTTAAGTTTTCAACCTAAACTCAAAGTTTAGGAACAGCATGTGAACCTAACTAATGTTTCCCTGGGTGCTTGGCACACACGTTGCAAATTTGAGCTTGTACCCTGCAGGACGGGAAGGGGTGTGGCTAGTCGGGATGAAAATACAGTACATAAGGGGAGAAGAGATTGGAGCTACGCGAGTTTTGGTTTCACAAAAAAAACTCACCCAAATTGGCATCACTGGACGTCTGGAGGTAACTACATCTCTCCCCCTCTTTCTCTTTTCTAGGTTTTTTAAACATATTCCATGATCGAGAGCTGCTTTTAATGGGTTATGATTCGCAAAGGGCACATTTCAGATGCACGAGGGAACGACGCCGTCTGGGCCAATACACTTTGGGCTTCCACAGGCCCGAAATGCACACCTCTTTTAGTAAATTGACATAGTGCTCTTAACTACAACAGAATGTGTGATTTAGCTGCAATCCCTCTTTAGGATTGAGACATTTTTAGTTAGCTTCTTTCTTCTTTTTTTTTCCATAAGTGGGTCCTTCAGCATAATCCTTACCAACATGTTTGGCCTGAATTGTTGTAGAGCATTTTCCCTCTGGTGACATTTGAGAAAACTCACAGTTCTAAAAGTTTGTTTGAATGGTAACATTTACCCTCTCAGGTTCTAAGCTTAGCCGCTAAACCTCCTTAAAGGGGAAATTGCTTGAATTGGACTGCTTAAAAGAAGGATATCAGATATAATTTTTAAAAGTCTAAACATTGCTTCAAAACTTTGTAAAAAAATACAGGCGGGGACTTGTAAGACTACGATATTCATGTTGCTGTTGATTTTATTTTTCACTTTCAACCTCAAATCAAAAGTCATACCAAATCTGGCTCAATGTTTTGCTTCACACACACACACACAAACACACATAAAAATAAAACAAACAAACACATAAACCTCTGTTCCCGGAAGGCACACCGACATATACACAGCACAGACAGATCTCATCAATATTCACTGGATACTGCCGACACAATTCATGAAAATCACTTATGCATAAAAATACCGTGAACTTTTTCTAGTGCATACGAGGTCACTCACATGTCAAACGTTGACATTTGTTTCAGAAACGATTCCAGAAGGATATGCATCACAATCACTAACCATGTCATTTCTGTTTCAATCTACCAACATTCAATCTTCACTTTATGTCACTGCTGATGCATTTTCTAGAACAGAAGATTACACAGGAGTGCACTTTTAAATACTTTCTTTGGGTTAATCTGACACCAGGTTTTGATTTATACTATTTTCTGCTCCACTACATGTATGTGTCTTTGTGTCTGCATTCACATGGGAATGAATAGAGCAATTGGTCAGTTAATGTAGGTCAATTAAGGAGCATTGTATTTGTGTGTGTGTGTTTGTGTGTTTTTGCATGTGCGAGTGTTTGTGTGTCTGTCTGTCTGTAAGAGTAGATGTTGAAATCACTCTCTCCTCTTTCATTCATATGTATACATATATACACTGTATATATAAATAAACTGGTTATGAAAATATTGCAACCCCAAATGTACCACTCCTACGTTAGGTTTTTTTCTCTCTTCATTTTCTCCTTCCTATAACTCTTCCTCTCATCCTTCTTTCCTTCTGTCCATCCTGTATCCCTACCTGGAAGTGGAGGATGATGGTCCAGATGAGTCCGAGGATGAGCTTCGGGTTGCCATCGACGATGTCCTCGTTCCTGATGTTCACCAGCTTCACCTGGAGGTCATGAGAAAAAAGGGGCGGGGCAGAGAGGTTGAATTCTGGTCCACTAATTGGTGCAGAGTTCTAGGAGTGCTACAAGCTAGTCGAACGAACTTTGTGTCAGTGAAAAGAATGACTGATGTAGTAATTGCAACTGATTAACAAATTGCGCTACATCGACATAAATAAGCACCGAATTGATCAGTGTTTTAGAAGTAGCCATGACAAAAGAAATCATGGGCATACATGTGTACATACAATTACTCAGGCAGAATTCGAACTTACAACCTCCTGATCTCCGGTCAGGCATCTTATCCACTATAGACCACCAAGTTTCCGCCCAACAGACAGTGCTGGTACTAATCCTTGTAGTTTGCAGTGGGTACTGCGTAATTATTCAAATCCATGTATGACAGAAGAATTTCATGAATCTGAAAGATGTAGTAATATTTTACCATGGTGGCCTACTTTGTGGTTCAATCGAGCAGTTTTGCTTATTTCTGTTTTAAAAAACTGGCATGGAGATATATTTCATGCTGATCACGCCATTCTTACAGCCTGAAAGCTCACTTGAGTCACATTTTTTGCAAAATATATCCTGAATAGCAAATCAGAGTAAAGAAGTGTTGTCCATCAGAGTTTTGCTGGATTTTGTAGACTGAGCTTTTGGATCTCAAAAACACAACTGAGACAGATTCTAGCTTGACCACAAGTTCACTTCTGACTTTCATGTTAATTTCAAAATTTTACTGGCACAAATGGTCAAATAAGTTTGAAATATCACTTCAACATTTTCACTTGCCCAACATACAATTTTACTTGCCCCTGGCAGGCAGGCAAGTGTTAATGTCGAGCCCTGCAAAACAAGTTCTTCTGTAACCTGAAAATTTCACATAACAACTTACTTTTCTCTTCCTCAGGAATGCGAGGGCGTTCTCCACATTCTGCAACTTGTGAATCCGCAAGGGTCCCTTCTCTCTCGACTGCAGCAAACAAAAAAAGCAAAATGGAAGAGAAAATGAGAATGAAAGAAAGATGGCATGAGATACTAACACAATTCCTTGTGAGAAGAGATGAAAACTGATTCACTCTTTTAATTCATTTATTGCAAACCTTCATAAAACAAAATATCAACAAAATTATGTTATACAACAAATATCAAATGCACTGATGTACAAAAACAACATGTGTGGTACTATAGTGAAAGTGTAAGGCATCAATAAAGAATAAGAATGAATAACATGACAAAACTGTTTTAACTCCCTTCTTCTTAAACTTAATCAAAGCATGACAAAAATAAATGCCATTTCCAAAGTCACAAAACAATTAGCCCCACTCTGTTCAAAAACATCAGAACTTTAACCAAAGCACAGATAGAGGGAGCTCTTCAAAAACTGTGGATTTGCGTTTCCGATGTGAAGAAATAGAAATTGTAGAAAAGGGCTGAGAGACATCCATTGTTTCAAACATCATACTGTGGAATAATCATGAATAATTTCACCTATTATACATCCAATATTCAATGGAATTGTACTGAAAGGAACTTCAGAGGGCGCTCTACAAAATCTGTGGATTTCAGCAGGTATGTGAAGGAATAGAAAAGAAAAAAAAAAAATGTGTGGAACATTCCTTGTTTCAAATGTCACATTTGACAGCTAATAAGCTCACAATGAAGTAATTGTAGCTGAGATTTATAATGGACAGTTATTTCATCTTGCCCTTAAAAACTCATTTTGGGTTTCTCTGAAGACTTGAGGTCCAGGGAGCAGTTTGTACAGTTCATAACAGGTGAGTTTGTAATTATCACCACATCAGTATGCACTACTCTTCCACAAAATAGCAGGATGTCTGGTTTGTTTGTTTTTTTATGCACAATGAGAAAAACTGCAAAGTCCTCGAAAAACATCATACACTAGAGGATAGTTCTGAGAAGCATTACAAAGGTTTATAGGTTCATGTATGCACCTTCATTCCCAAGAACATACAGCTTGTAACTTCCTGGCTTTTCCATAAACATGATTTACAATCTTCTCCAACGACAAAGTATTCAAACTTTCTCTTTGCACGATTTTTGGATCACATTCGCCCCCGCTTTTTTGTTGGGGGAGGGGGGAGGAGGAAGAGAGGATGGGGCATGGGGAGAGGGAGGAGCTAAGGTATGGAAAGAGGAGAGAAGAAACTTAAAGGGATTGTATAGTTTAAGTTGAGACCTAACTTCAGGTTTCTAACATTTTTTTTTTTTTTCGTCTGTGTGTGTGTGAGAGATAATGAGAAATCTCTTGTGAAATGTGAAAGAGCATGTAATTCCAAGAGGATTTCAACATTTCTTTGATGAAAATTGGTTTTGAAATGGCTGGGATATCCAAAACAGAGCAATCTTAATAAAAGTTGGGACCCACCTTTTATTACAATTGCTTTGTTTTACTTTGTTTTTGGATGTTCCACCCATTCCAAAACCGATAATAAACTTTGAATTCCTCTTCGAATAGTAAGCTCTGTACTATTTCGTAAGTGGTTTCTTGGTATCTCGCAAAAAAGTTAAAATCCCAATTCTCATCTCCACCAATACTACATAATCCCTTTAACTCACATTCGCCCACGCTATTTTGTGGAGGGGTGGGCAAGGGGGGAGGGAGGGAGGGGCGAAGGAACGGAAGGAGGGGTGAAGAAACTTTAGGTGCAAATCCACACCAAGTTCAAGTTGGATTTTCTTATCAGAGCCAATAAAAACCAACCAAAGTGATCGAGGGGCAATTCTGGAAAATGGGATCACAAAAACAGTTGTGGGACTTAGCAGTTTCAAATGCTTTTCATACCAAAACAGTGATATTCTTTAGAATGGAATAAGCAGTTTTGATGAGCGGATAATGTCATTACACCAGTTTCTATGTGACCCACATAGGACTTATCATCAATGATTTCTTGCTTTGATTTTTTTTTTTTTTTTTTTTTGCTCTTGAAGTACAGATCAAAACCTTGTCTCCTTTCTATGAAATCAAAATTGTGTCTTGATAACCTAACAACAGTGAGTTTTGTGGGGGGAAAGGACTTTGAGTATCTAAAAATAATCATTCAAAAATATAGGTTTTCACTATATCACTTGTGCATCCCAACCCAACTGAGGGCAGTGTTATGACGTGAATAGGGGCCTTCATCCTTTAACAGCCACAAGACTCAAAACTTGCCTGGCGCCATGTAAAGGTTTTACAGCCATCACTGCTGAAAAGTTTATTGAGTATGCCCCTCCCCTACCCCACCTCCACCCCGAAAAGAGACAAAAAAATCCTGATGATAGTCATGCCACCAGACATTGATAAACATGATCCATGATATTTTCATCATAAAATTTATCTATTCTGCAAGACCTTCCAATGTCATTCACCCACACTTTTTTTTCAACCTTCTCCTTTTTTTAGTACTTGCTGATATTTACTTTTTTTTTCTTCTTCTTCTTGTTCTTTTTTTTTGGGGGGGGAGGCGGAGTAGATGAAAGGAGCTACGCATGGAGTGAGAGACTGGTAAAGGAGTGATGTAGAAAATGTTAAATAATGACTTTCAGAAAGGTGCGGCGGATTAAAGAACATAAAAATTTAGAGGAAAAACCTGTTGCCATGGAAAACATGTGAAAATTTATAGAGAGGTTTGTGAAAGTGAATGAAAGTTGAAATGTCTGGTGCATTCTATAGATACTGAGATTCTATCAATAGATATTCCTATAGATGTCATCACCATACAATGTATGTTTGCTTTGCCCAGTAGAAACATACGGGTACAGTAGCACTTTTCGCACATACCTCGAAAAGAATATGGATACAGAGTTCAACAAATCATCAATAAGATAAAAACGATTAATGTTGATGAATGCCGATTTCAAATCCTGACTTTTTGGTTAATTCTGTATACATGAAATCCCTGACAACTGCAGAAACACTAGCCATTACAAGAACTGTCCAGGAAGAAAAAGTATGAAAGTCATTTTCTTCAATGATATGGTTTGATCAATGTTATTACAGACCATTAATTAATAACAATCATCATATATTTGCTGACTTTAAATAGTTACGACCTTAAATATTGTTCGTAAGCACTGATATACAATCGGTAGAGCATTAAGGAGTGGCAAAAGAATGCCTTTGATTTCATCGCCCACACATGAAAAGAAAATGGAGGGGAAGAAAAGCGATTTTATATCGACAGCTGGCTAATTAGGGGGGGGGGGCATTCCCAGAGTCCCCCGAAAAAATTGAGAGCAATATTAACGTGGGCGGGAGTTCAAGACCCCTGGCATGAACAATGGCGCTGCATGGAGCTAAAGAAGAACATGATCGGTTGTTCACCCTCCCCTCCTCCCCTCCTCCCCCCCCCCCTTACTTTTGAGCCTCCAAGAGTAGTGCACTTAAAGTGACATTGTACTCGGCAATGTTTAACTTGTCTATCCTAAACACCGTGAAGACAAACAAACAGAAAGACGTCACTCCAACAAAATTAGAAAGAAAATATTGAAAAGTTATGGATCTTTTCAACCACGGAGGACGGGCTGATTTTTGCTATGACATGCTTTTCACGGACACCTGCCCAAGCATACTCGGGATTGCTCTTCAGCAGGTTAATAGTTTTACATGTTTCACAAATAAGTGACATTAATCAAAACCTACATTAATGTGCAAATTATTCCACATGTGGTGTTGAGGTCACGGCCTGGCAGGTGTAAGACTAACTCCTTCTGTGCCAATAAGTCAATTGCACAGACAAATTTCACACAAACTGCCTATGGACAGAAAATAAAAGTGGCACACAAAGGGTTGACTGCCAGGCAAATCTTTTCTAAATTTCCTCTTTTAATCAGGAAGGAAAGAAGAACTGGTCTCTCTCACATTATATATTCTGTTTTCTTGCAAGTACATGTACATCACAAAAACAAAAACAAAAAATGGCTTTAAAGATAATAAAAAGTTTTGGTACCTCAAAAGTGTCCTTGAATTTCCTTGTCTTAGTTTGTGTTTCAGGTTAAAGTACCTTTCATATAACTAACACTGTGAGACTTACTCACCCCAAAGTGCTCTCATGTCTTAGTAATCATGCAATTAACTGCGACCAGCAGCCCCATACGCATAGCGACCAGCAGTCCCATACGCACAGCGTAATCGGGCTTCGCATTGAAGCATTCAGGATCATGACAGATTTAGTATCGCAGGATAAATGTCAACTTAAAATCCCATAAATTCTTCAATTTGAAGACTTACCAATTAAGTTGAAGTATTGAAAACAGGCTTCGGGCAACGTTTGGTTCTGCCTATAGTCCCTTTCTTTTCGAATTGATGACTGAATGTGACTCGGTCGACAGGACCTAAGGAGAGCTACATACAGTACACTGAATACTACAGCCAGTGCATGCGAACACATCACATGCACACACATTTCAAATCCATGAACGGATAAGATGTTTGTGTGCGCATGCGCTGGCCATGGTATCCAGTGTAATGTAGCTCTCCCAAGGTCCTCTCGACCGAGTCACATTCAGTCATCAATTCGAACAGAAAGGGACTATTGGCAGAACCAAACGTTGTTCGAAGCCTGTTTTCAATACTTCAACTTAATTGGTAAGTCTTCAAATCGAAGAAATTTTTGGATTTTAAGTTGACATTTACCCGCGATACTAATTCTGTCATGATCCTGAATGCTACAATGCGAAGCCCCATTACGCTATGCGTATGGGGCTGCTGGTCGCAGTTAGCTATGCGTACAATGGGCTGCACGCTGCTGGTCGCAGTCAGTGGTTTCGTACAATATTTATCGACGCTGTACAGCGTCGGCTCTGGTACGAAACCATTATTGCATGATTACTAAGACATGAGAGCACTTTGGGGCGAGTAATTCTCACAGACAACGTACTTTAACCTGAAACACAAACCAAGACAAGGAAATTCAGGGACGCTTTTGAGGTACCAAAACTTTTTATTATCTTTAAGAGGAAAGATGTTACAGCAGCTGAATTATTGCCAGAAGCATGATTTTTTTTTTAATAACTTTGAACACAAACCAATTACAGAGATGTGAATTGATGATGTCATCACCTCAGCTAAGTCACTGCATGAGGAAGTGACATATATAACTACTAGTCTTCAGTCTTTAACCCGTTGAGGACGAGTCCCGAGTATACTCGGGCAGGTGTCTATGGGAAATGCGCGTTGTAGCAAAATCAGTCCGTCCTCAACGGGTTAAAAAAAAATGGAAACTTTCACATTATATTGCCTTCTTCTTTTGAGTCTAATTTAGGTAACAATTTTACTATTCCGTAATCCTATTTTACTCTATTCATTAATTTCAACATGAACTTGGAAAAAAACTTGCACTTTAAGTACTTTCTGCAAGCAGCAAACTGTCCCAATCCTACCCATCCACCCCCCCCCCACACACACACACACATACTTTAGTATTAACCCTTGGAGTCTTGTTCTACTAACCCCATAATGAACTCACAAATCAGTGTCTTCAAAAAGTGTTAAGTATATTCAAAAGTATCTATCAAGTATTAGCTCTACTCCTGGAGGTTGGCACATTCTCTTCATGTAGTAGTTCCATTTCACCCACACCTTAAAAACAAAGTATGAAATTACAAAAATATTGCTTCACTTTAGGCAATTTGGGAGATAACACTGTCTTGATCTTATACTATCATTATTATCAAGAACATGTTGTTGAATGTCTTTTGCCTTCAGAAAACAAAAACAGACCCTTATCAAAGCTGGAACATTTGTGCTAGAATGTGTGCATTTTCATTTTCATTTTCATTTTCTCCCCTCCTGAAGAAGCTCTCTACATCGCAAACTGTGCGGACGCGAAAATAGCCTAGTACGCGTAGTGAAAAACTCAGGCGATGCAAGCTAAAAATAGATTGATTTTACGCGCGCTACTGCACACGCTCAGAACATGTTTTTTTCCTTTGAACGTCCGCGCATCTAAAATCTAAAGCTCCCTATTGTTGGATGGGATTACAACAGTTGGTGAAGTCATATGCGTAGAATGATGTAAAGAAAATATAAAGAGAATTCCACAAAAAAACTGTTTTTGTTTGAAAAGCACATATTCCCTCAACTTGGTAAATGGTAATATCATCCCCCACCCACCTTCTAAAAGAGGTATTAAAGTCAGGTGCTTTTTTATTATGCAAGAAAGGTGAAAATATGTTGAATTTTCTTTATATTTTCTTGGAATCGTTCTACGCATGTGACATTCAACGTATCACTCAATCCACACCTATATCATGGCGAACTTGTCCTTTAATGTAAACTTGTTATTTTCCAGGCAATACTCCCTGCAAGAGTCCATTTTCACTTTTGGGGGACCCAGACAAACCATCTCCCATGAGACAGTCAAAACAGTCACTTTTTCTTCACAAACATTTTTAGGAGCAGAAACCGGAGGTGGGGGGAAAAGCCAGAGTGGTTGAAGGGGATAAGAGACCAGAGGATGAGGGAGCAAACAAGATTGGATGGCAGGAGTGATGATGATGGAGAAGCCACAAATCAAAAATGAAATCCTTCCACACGGATACAATATCTTCTACGAATATGAAGTCTGTGATTCTTTCTGTCGGATGTCAACCATACATCATGTCACGACTTTGATACAACACTGACGTCGTTAAAAAAACAAACAAAAAAACAGACAACAGTGAGTATGATAGAGTACATCCACGTCTGAGGGATGCATAGACAGCTATTACCCTTTTATCATCCTTATCTCAAAGCATCAAGATGATTATATGAAGAGTTTGTTCGCAAAAACCGATAAGTCCATATTTGCCAAATGGAGATATTTGAGATTAAAGGTCAAGAAAAATAAAGAGAATAATAAGAACATTTTTGCTTCTTTTGACCATAACTTCAAAAATGTACCTTTATAGGTAGTGACCAATATATCATTTAAAAGGTATTATTTTGTACTTTATGACAGAGACCGTACTTCAAAATCTTCAAAAATGGACTTATCGGTTTTTGCAAACAAACTCTTCATATTATTCCATCATCACCATGACAACTAATTAATGGCCATTCTTCCTCCACCTCTTCTTCCTCCTCCTTCTCCTCCTCCGTATCAGGGTAATTATCCCTCGAGGACGATTACCCCTCCCCAGCTAAATACTGGTTAGTTTAAATGAGGTTTAAACAGAGTAAAGATTAGGGTAAGGGTCAGGTTCAGGGTTAGAGTTTGGGTTAGGGTAAGGATTAGGTTAAGGATTAAGATTAGGGATAGGGTCAGTGGAAGGGTCTGGGGTAATGGTCCAGAGAGTAACTGTCCTAGAACCTCCTCCTCACATTCATAACTGTGTCATCATTATCCTTTTGATGATGACAGTAACAATGATTGTATTTTTTGTTCTATCATTACCATATCATCAGATCATCTTCAACACCTTTTTCATCCTCCTTTTCTTTATGCCAACATTATTGGCATGCTTTTAGAGAGAGGGATTGGGTCAAAACTGAAGATAATAGAGAGGAAATAGGAGTGGACAAGGGGGTAGCAAGACAACAGGAATTGTGGCAGTTTGCATGTCTAAAATTATCCATTGCTGTTTCTGCTGTGTGTGGTATTAGAGATTTATTGCAAAGGCATGCAAAATTTGCTAGGATGCCTATTGCCAAAAATGACAGCATAAAAATTAAGCCATTCACAGCCAAGACTCTGACACCCCATAGACTAAGTATACCATTACAAAGCCTACTACATTTCAGTAGACAAGAGGTTAAAGAAAACATGGAGTAGCATATAAAGTGGTATGAAATGGATATTGGTTAACCCTTTCTGTGTTAGAGTCTTTGGAAAGTGTGTACAATCCTATGGGGCTTTCTGTGCCAATCAGCACACAAATGCACACAAAGGGTTAAGTGACAAAGATGATGCCTTGGATGATGAGAGCGTTGGGAAGACGAGGAAGACTAAGACTGATCCACTCACTATCTTTTCTCGGCCGAGCAGCTCGAGGAGCGTGATGAGGTTGTTTCCATCCTTGAGGTCCACGAACAGGTCCTTGATTTGCTTCTTGGCCTAGAGAAACAAAATGGAAAACCATAAAAGAGGATTTATATAGATATCATAAAGCCACGAAGAGACTAATTTATTATGCAAGGATAAGCAGAATTAAAGTATACATGGATCTCCCTCACAGTATTGCTTCATCTTTACCCTTGAAGTTCAGCATCGATTGATTTGTTAGTGAAAAATATGTGACAGAAATATGGCAGAATTTTGCTTAGAAAGACAGATTTCTGAGAGGTCATGCACGGAAAAATAAACGTGAGATTTCGCATCACGACCGAACCTATTTCAAAGTTTACAAGTTTTGCAAAATGCATGAATGTCAGACAACATCAACAGGAAAATCAGTATGTGGGACCAACATTATTTTGTTGTTGTTTTCTTCACATGATAGCAGTATATTGGCAAATTAATAGTGAATGTTTTAGTCTGTGATTTCACAAAAATCACAGATTTTATAGGAATCTTTTGTGATTCTTTTTCCTTCTGCTTATTCATTTGCTGGACGAATCTCTCCCTCTCCCTCTCATCTCTCTCTCTTTCTCTCTATCTATCTATCTATCTCCCTCCCTCCCTCTCTATCTATCTCTCACTTTCCTACCATTTACTATAGAATCAGTAATAATGTAGATGTGTACAAGATTCAGAAAAGGCAAAGACTTCTTTCGTTTTTTAATCTTTATTTTCTCTTTTTCCATCAGAAAACAGACAACCAGCATACTGAGAACTTCTGCAAAGTTTAATATTCACACTTCCATGTGTACTTAATGTTTCCTCGCAAATGTTTTGAATGGGTCAGGGCATAATGGAATTCACTCGTCAACGTTCACTCAATCATGAAGCCGGGGTGTTCTCCTTTTCTGCGTCGGTGGGGCGTTTACGACTGGGGCGTGATCATCTCCCCTTCCCATCGTTGCCTTCCCTTTCAATTTTTTCTCCTAGTCCGTATTGTTTTTTTCTTTTCTTCCTATAAAAGGAAAATGTAGCCGTATTTGATGTTCACCACTTGTTTGTCTGTACGCAAAGTTCACTGTGCAAAGACAAACGTTATCTATCTTGTTCATCAATGCTCACACGTTGTATATTTGGTCTTTGCTTTTGAGAGAGAAGAGGCAAGAATTTAAAAAAAAAAAAGAAAGAAAAATGAGGGATTTGAAAAAGGGAAAAAAAAATCATATCGCTGCTAGAGTTCATAAGTGCCACTGCGCCATGTCTGAGTTCTCACGCCCACTCTCTTTCTATTTGCTCCCCTCAAAAGAAGAACAGGGAAAGAGAAAAAGTGAGAAAACCACATCACCTACGCTGGAGACCGATAGATTTGCTCTAGACATGTCAGTAAATGGCTGACTGGACCTGCTGCTTACTATTTGATGATATGAAACACCTTTGGGGACCTGGCAATAATGCTTTAAAGGTGGAAATCTTCCCCATAGATAGAATAATGTAAATCAGACATTTTCAAGTGCATGACACTTTAGCAAAATTTATGAAGAGCCAAAATTCGTAAAAGTAAAGTGCATGCATTTTTATTTGTTTGTTTGCTTGTTTGTTTTTACACAATGCATTGAATGCAAAGTGGCAATTCGTGAAAGTTTCATGCCATGAATGTTTTTGGTTTTTACAGCATGTGAATATGGGCAATGCAGAGAGATTAGGGAAACATTTAGCGAGAGATTGCATAAAATCAAACATTTGATCAAAAGTTGTGTGAATTCGCGCAATTTTGATTTTGATAATTTCAAGTGCCATCCTCCCTAGATAGTGAAAATTCTAGAATCTCTGATGCAAAAGTGGCAATACAGTGTATGATAATGGAGGAAACATGAAGGAATCTTACTTTCTTTTTAAATATCTATTTCTCAAGGACATCAGAAATGCACTATACCTAGCTCCATCAGCGCATATGGTGAATGATATTTCATCAAAATAATATCAGCTAGGCAACAATTCAAGGGAGTGTGCACTCTTCACTAAGAAATTATTGCAATTTGGCAATTATATTCTTCTACTACCCTCACATCAAAAATCGTTTTATAAATTCAATAAACAGAGGACATCAAAACAAGGAATAAACCAAACCCTTACAAATCGGAAACTTTTGACCAGATTATATGATTTGTCTAAAATTTTGAGTTGTATCACTAAACTAAGCTAATTGTCTTTTCATTTAATTCTTAGACTTTGCAGCAAAGCAATTCTAATAATTGATCAAAATTTAATAATCACATGTGCCTTTATACATGCTACAATCTCTCAGCTTCAGATCTGTTGTGTAGATGTAGAAAAGAAAATGACTACAACTACGAACTACACAGCCGCAGAAATTCCAGAAAGGTCCCCAATGAGGGGCAGTTTGCCCAAATTTACTACAGTTTGCAAATCAAAATCAAAGGAGCTCAGATATTGCGTAAAATTGAGCAAATCAAAGGGGGGAAAAAAACTCGTCGTACGACTCTCAAAGTAAAGGGCCACAACCACAGAAGTTAAGAAAACACGTCCAACGGTGACAATGATAATGTCAAATTCACGGCTCGGACAAAAGGCTTTCAGAATGTCAAGAGCGGGGCGAGGTCAGTCTTTGGAAGAGAAGAATAAAAGTTTGGGGGAAAAAAAAAAGACGAAAAATTGCTGCGATGAGCATAGTACAAACATCACCTGGAACCACAAACCTGAATCTATACTCTGACCTTCCTACCTTTCGATTCATATGTAGCAGAGATTCATTCCTTTTCAATCCTGTCTATTTTGTTGTAACTCAAATGTTAGCATACCTGCCCCTCTTTTTTCGATCTATCCAAACTTCAATTTCTGTCCCTGTTTGCCAACTCATCTCACTCATACATCATTCTTTCTCTTCTTCTCCTGTCACGCTACTCAATCTTGACAGTTCGTGTAATTTTCCCTGAGAAAAAAAAAAAGGTTACCTTCCTTGGACCCATTCATACTTATTGTAAAAGTGGTTACTTTGTATGTGTAATTTTCTGCACTGGACCGGGTAAAATGATTTTTGCATGATTCTAACCCGTTCAGGATGAATCCCGAGTATACTCGGGCGGGTGTCTATTGGAAATGCATATTGTACAGTGTTGTAGCCATATCAGCATGCCCTCAACAGGATAATTCCGCACTATCAAAACATTACATAGTGTTACATATCACAAGCATGTGTGCATGCTTTTATTTTCACGCTAGTTTCTGGGAGTGTAAAATGCGCAAAAATGTCCACAGTACAGCAAAATTTTGTAGTGTTTTGTATGGTATTTTGAAATGTGAATGCAACTACACAGCAAAATACCTGGTAAAATACAACAAAGAAATACAGTAGTACTGACAATGTCAATATTTTTAAGAGCACAATTAATTTTTTTGCGCTGAGCGGCTCAAAAACATCTTCACAGATCCTTGAAATGACACTGCGCAATTGTCAACCCATTCAACGTGTGCAGAGAAAATAATGTGAAGATACATTTATGGGTTTTAGAATTCGTGCCAGCCAAACGTAGCGCTAAATAAAAAAAAATAATAATAATAATGTACCACAAATATTTCCATGTTTACAGTACTTACAGCACTTGGTAATTTAAACTTTGCGTTAAAAAAAAAAGTAAAAGAAAAAGTGGTATTTGGAGTGGTAATTCAAACTTCACGCAAAATACGCATGTGAGCTTTGAGTGTGAGTCTTGTCACGGAATATATATCCCTCCCACTGCAGTATAATGTCTCAATGTGAACTGACACACTTCCTGTCTTCTCCCCGTAGAAGATGCAGTATTGCAATGGCGCAGCGCATACCTCGAAAAGGTGTGTACTTTTGGGCCAGACAAATCATGGCATTTTGTGAATGAGAATGGCATCAACTGAAATACCACAGTATTATTTCCGTGGTATTTTGCCTACGAAAATGGTGCCAACAAATTATGTGGCATTTTAATACAATACAGCAAGGTGCTACGTAAGCGCTTGACTGATTGCCCAGGGGCAAGTAAAAATCAAAGTTGAGCAAGTGTTTTGGAACAATGAGCAAAAATGCTTGCCTGAATTGGGCAAGCAAAAAAAGTACACCTTCTTTTCACTCCCTCCCCCCCCCCACCCACTTCAAAGTCAACCACTAGGAGAAGCTCAAAGACGTGTAATGACTGCTCAGTTATGCAATACAATTAAATTTCATTTCACCAAATTTCCAACACTTCCATGAAGAAGCCCAAATGCAATTCAACACCAACACTCAAGCGAACAGAGTTACTTACTTCAATGTATTTAAACATGTGAAACATCATGTGCTCTTTATTCAAATGACTTGTGTTTAATGAAGCGCTTGACTTACAAGTGATTTTTTTTCTATCATTTTCTTATATCTTTGGACTTTCTTTTTGGGCAAGTAAAATTCACGTTCATGCAAGTGTTCAAGCAAAATATTTGAAAATTTGCTTGCCTGACCAGGCAAGTGGTACAGAACTATGTAGCACCCTGCCAAAGTAATTCTAGTGTGAATCACCTACAGATGATTTCAAAGGTTTCTCCCCTAAGCAACAATCCTTAGAGTGCCGATACATCAACTGACTCTTTAAATCTCATCTACCCCCTTTTTTTTTCGATTCACTCTGAAAATATCTCTAAAGTCATTCACTGTCACAAAGCAACATTTTTTATTAAAAAAAAAAAATACCATAATGTCAGCCTCAAGAAAATACAATGTAGAAGATGGAATTTGGGGCACTCCCTGAAGAAAAGGAGAATGAGCGAGAGGGAAAAAAAGAAAGAGATGACAAGAAAAGAGAAAAAGGCATGGCCAGAAAGGAAGAGAAAGAAACTTGTGGAGGCGCAGCTTCCTCTAGCTCTACCTATTGAAACATTTTGCTGATGGCATCAACCAGACAATCATCAAAAAGGCCATACATATGTAGGAACATCGATGAGGGAAACTTTGGAGTGCTCATAAAAAGGAAGGAAAATGCATTGCAGAATATTCTCCTTTTTTTTCCCCCAATATACCCCTTTAACACACATTCACAAGAACAAACGCATTTAAAGGGATGATATAGCGGTTTGGGTTTCCAACATCTTTTTATGATGATTTTTTTTTTTTAGGTAATGAGCTACCTCTTATGAAATATGAAAGAGTGCATAATTCTAAAAGGAATTCAAAGTTTATTTGATGAAAATTGGTTTTGAAATGGCTGAGATATCCAAAATAAAGCAATTTGAATAAATGGTGGGTCCCATCTTTTATCAGAATCATTTTGTTTTACTTTGCTTTTGGATATCTCAGCCATTTAAAAACCAATAAATTTCATTAAATAAACCTTGAATTCCCCTCATCAGAATCGCATGTTCTTTAATGTCACAAGGTGGTTTCTGAGCATGTCGCAAAAAGTTAAAAGCCAAATCCTCATCTCAACCAATACTATACCACCCCTTTGAGAAAGTCTGATGGAGAGACTTGGCCAAGGCGATTCTGATATTGCGTGCCAATAACTAACAAACTTTGGCGGACAGGGAAGGGGGTAGGCATAATCAAAAAGTACCATGGTACACTACTATAATAGGTTTCCCCCTAACGGTAGCAGTACTTTCACGGGTAAGAAAACCCAAAATGGCTACATTTTTCTCATAGTGCTAGTGGGGTGGGGGGGGGGGGAAGGGCTGGTCCTCACCTTTATCAATTTCAAAACTTTTATCCCTCATTACCTTGGACTTTGGAGGCTTAGAGGCGCGCTGGAATCTTGACAATGAACCTTTACACCAAAGTGGCCGTGTTCCGCACCCACTTTGCAGCTAAGCACGCCATCATCACCCCCCCCCCCCCCCCCCACAAAAAAAGAGGAAAAAAAAAAGTTCTCTGAGTGGGTGGCGCATAAATCATCGGCATTGACTGCTCATGTCAAACAGATCCCACAAATAACAAAGATTGAAATTAAATGCAAACTATGACTCATGCTTTCATTCTTATATTTCTCCTTGTAACAATTGTCCTTCTTTGCCCTACCCTGGATATCACAGGTTCAAAGAGGGGAAAATTACATTTTTTGTGATTCTCATGGTCGTTTAAATGCCCAATACATCAAGGAGTGGACCATTTTCCTCAATTTTTTTCCCCCTCTTGCTTGTATTACTCTTTGCTGTATTGAAGTTTTCTATGGCTTTGCCGACCAGAAATCTACATGGGCAAGTGTTAAACAAAGGCACATGACAAGATATTACACAAACTTAATTCTCTTTTCACTGCCTTTTCAGGAATCAGAACAAAGCAAAACACTACACCAACTGAGCTGAAGCCAGTTCATGGCAGTAACATGATTAAGTTGGAAAAAAATACCCAATGCTTCTTCTCCTTTTCATTCCCTCTGGACTTATTCACATTTCGAAAACTAATCCCTCTGTGTTTCCAAAGACTTCCAAAAACAGAAATGGTAAGAAAAGGGGTTGTGACAACAATCTTTTTATCAATTGTAAAATAGTCATGCGAGCAAGAGAAAAAGTCGTATAACTGTGGTATCCAACAGGTCCATTCACCACGGTATAATGAAGCATATTTCAACCAACAAACAAATAAACACAACAAAATAAAGTAGGACACAACAAACAAAAAGTATTGAGATAATTACAGTGTATATTAATAGTGACATCTTCATGCTGAAAGACACACAAGGTAGCATGACATGGCTAAAAAATCAAGCTGGGATGAGTTGCCTCTAGAGGGGGCTATTACCCTTTACACAGCAGGTACAGCAGCAACATGTACGACTTAAGAGCTGCCATGACTTCTTGCAAAATGAACCAGAGAAGATGATTACATCATGCCGCTTTGATGCACGGATACGAACCAATATTTCATTGTCCAGTGGGAATAAAACACTCCAAAAATGACTCAAAAATCAACAAGGTGCTGTTTTCCTCGCCCGTTCAATGATGCCGCGCAATTCAGCGAGATCAAAAAACATACCGAGAGAGAAAACAAAATAGAATGGCAAAGGGCCGCAGAGGGATCGGAAAAAACCACAGACTCTTCCCGAGATATAAATCTCGTCTCTCATTTCACAATCACGAGCCCCCCTATTCCTGAACTCTTGATCCAAAGTCGCTGGAGGAACTCGATCCTCAAATAAACATCGACCAAACTTTTTCTCCCACGTGTCTTTACGGGAGGAGACCGCTGCCACTTTTCCTTTCTCTCCATCTGGTTTTTTCTTCCCCGCCCCCCTCCCTGGAAGACTTCTTCCACCGCAGAGAAGAACAAAAATAGATTAAAGTTGTAGAGATAAATTTTTCTCCTTCCTATTTTCCCTTCATCCAGACCAGGGGAGGCAATGTCTGTATATTTGTCTGCATAAACAGTCTATAAGTTCTCTCCCCCCCCCCACCCCCCCAAAAAAAAAAAAGTTTCCAAAACATTTTCCAGAGAGTCATCATCTGTCATCCATCACCTAAACCCACCCCCTCAGTCTGTGTGTCTGTCGGTCTATCTGTTTCATTCAATCTCTCTCCCTCTCTCTCTCTCTCTCTCTCTCTCTCTCTCTCTATCTCTCTATCTATCTATCTATCTCGCTTTCTCTTTCTTGCTGTAAGCTACATTGGCACACATTTATCCTACAATGGTATAGTACTTGTTGTTTTCTTTTTAAATTGAACGAAAGAAGAGTTTTAAATTCATGGCTTTACTGGCATACAACATAGGTGCCAGTGAGAGAATTTCTGATGATCTGATTTTTTTTTCATAAACTGTAATCTCACGCTGCTTTTCAGTTTTACCAGCAATAAAACGAATGTAATGTATATTATGAGGATTTGTAAATGTTCATGTTGGATGTAGCAGAGGGAGACCAATATGCCCCTTCCAACATAGCCGCAAAGAGCTCGACCGATTCAGTCGATATTCTATGCAACACACGGAGGGTGGGATAGATCGTCAACAGGTGGGCGGGCATGATGATGATGAAGAGGAGGAGGAGGAGGAGGAAGAGGAGGAGGAAGAGGAGAAAGAGAGAGAGAGAGAAGGAGGGAGGGAGAGATGGTTGGAGTGGGGTAGGAGTGCTTCAAATTGTATGAAATTCCTGGCTAACCCTCCTCGTGGCATCACCAGATTTTTAAGACCCAGCAGTGTGGGGATACCACGCAACGGAAAGGCTGGTCCAACTAGGATATGTATGGGAATCCCTCATGAATTACTAATCTAGCTCTATCACTGATCTATGATGTACGACGCACACACACAACTGAAGAATCTCCACTGGAATCAAAAGTACCCGACAAGCACGAACTTCTATGCACGTATTCGCTGCAGGGCAATTCTATACTAGTAGGCCTGCACTAGTCGTGGTTTTCGAATGTACCCCAGTGAGCAGCTAGTGAGGCTTCATTCAATTAATGGTGCTAACCTTCTCTGCTGATGCTACCAAAACATATACATTTCTCAGAAGGGCTCGGAGTTCATTTTTCACCATTTCGAATTTGCTTCCAACACAACAAAAAGGAGCTACCAAGCTTGTCTGGCTGACACAGTTTGCCAGAATATTGAGTTGCTTTTGGAGTATTTTGAAATCAAAGTTATAACATAATTTTGATCATCATATGCATACAACTTTTATTCCCTAAACTGAAACACCCTCCCCATTCAGTAGTAGGGAGTTAGACTGTTATGTCATGATCAATCATGCCTTCGCAATTGTATTTTCCAACAAGTTGCATGAGATTCACTCTAGCACAGAAGATCGGTGGATACTGCTGTGGCCCGATTTGTCGATTATCGATAATGGAAAATTATGTAGCAACCACAATAGGGCAAGCTCTATAAAGATCGTAGTACTTAACCAGGCAAACTTTTTTGGCCAATATTTCAACTTTTCATTGTTAAGAAATAGTGTTATAACAACATTGTTTAACACACATCTGTTGGATAAGTGTGTGTTCTAGAGCAAAAATTGACAGTTCTGCAGGCATATGAACAATGTGTTTTCAAGAAAGGGAAGGAACAATTGTAATTCATTCCTTTTGTCTGATCTACAGTAGAAGGCAATGCACACACTGAACACCCAACTATGAACCCTGACTCCACATTTTGCATAATAATGTGCAAACAGTCTTTTCTTCTCCCACCTTTTTTTTTTCCATTTCATGTTTGATCATGTACGCTAACGAACTCTCCTGTGTCAACTCCAACGCCTACGCATCTCATTTTGTTACGTCTGCCGCCACCTTAAACAGCGTACACGCCTGACTGTCCTATTCTTTTTGTTTTCCTTTTGTTGATTTACATTTTTTCTTTACATATCTTGTTATATATCTCTTCTTTTTTTCTTCTTCTTCTTCTTCCAATGACTGAGCATTTCAAGTGTCCTTTCATTCCAGTTTCAACCAGCCAATCAATGGTTAATCCACGTCTTGCTGCGGTGCACGAGACAATTTCGCGCCTTGAGGGGGCAACTTCCGAGTTAAATGGAGTACAGTGCTTCATTGACAATTGGATGAAACCCTTGTCTGCCAGACGTGACGCAAACAAAGGGCAGACAACGACATTGTATCATGGCGCAGGAAGAAATTCTATGATGACTCTGCGTGTGAAATCAAGCATGTAAACTTTTAAGGCAATAGTCATGTTCTACTTCCAGTAAACCAGTGAACTACACGAACGACTTAATGTTTCTGTCTGTTTATACTTTCAGTTTGAAACTTTGCAAAAGTAAAACTGTCAATCAAAACTTGCTCCCCAAAGCAGGTCCTCTGGATAGACTTGGCCAGATTTCAGATGATTCTTCTCTTTTTTTTCCTCGCCCCATTTTCTACTCATGTGTTCAAAAGGATGCTGTATACACCTGCAAAATGACATGAAAATGATCTCATTAACATGAAACAGTGACAGCTAACTTTATCCACTACCTTCTCCCTTCTTTTATAGCCCCTCCTCTCCCCTCCCCCTCCCCTCCACTCCTCTCCCCCTCCCCTCCCCTCCCCCCCCCCCCCATTGCTGCCACCAAAAAGGAATGCCAGGTTACCCCACAGTTATCGCCTCCCGTCCAAGAGTGTTAAAAATCATATGGGCACAAAGCCAAAGGTTGGTGCTAAAATTATCATTTGTTCGATAGGACAAGTGTCTGTGGCAATCCATTATTTATCCTCCCCCCCCCCCCTCATAACATAACACAGGAAGACATAATCAACCACATTAATGCTCTATGATAAATCAATGCATTCCTGCCAGAAGAGAATATTTTGCTAGCAATATTGCATGTTTGTTTGTTTTTCCTTTTTAGTACAAACTTTGTTGTATTTTTAACCATAATCTTCCACATAAACACAGGACATAACATTATGACCTTCTTTATTTATACCTAAAATATAGTTAGCATCTGTTTACCAAAAACAAAATGTGTGTTTGCAGGTGTCTATAAAACTTATCTTGATCTGTTTAGTCTTAAGATTGGCAGCATCTCCTAGCCATATGCTAGAAGAAGGAGAAAAAGTGCTCTAATGATTGGTTTCGAGAACCTAAATCCCCTGAAAATACTGATCTGTTTGAGTAGAGCTGGGCTTTTGAAGACAAGCGTTTGAATATACCTCACTCTCTATGTAAATGTACAAGCATGCAGATACGGTCTAATTTGGCAATCCAATACTAGATGAAGAACAGACTAATTTGAAGAAATAATCTACGGGTATAGAAATTGTTGGTAAACCGCACTACGTGTGGATAACACTGATCACCACGGTTCATCGGACTACAGTACGTACGTGAGAAGTGTGCTTAAACTGACACAGTAACACTCCCTTTTTCTGTGAAAGACTGCTTTCTTCCTTCGTTATAATTGAGTCACCAAGAGATCAAATAACACCCGCGTTTATCGCGCACAGCTCAATGTCCAAACCAAGTCACTCACGAATTATTGTCTTTGCTGCAACAGACAGGCTTTTGAAGAAGAGTGTTTAATACACTTTGTTCTCTATGAAAATGCAAAATTCTGATGATATGGTATCATTTTACCAGCTGTTTTCTAGATGTGGGCAAATTATTCTCAAGAAATTATCTGCGGGTGTAGGAATTGTTTGTAAACTCCATACTACCAATGACTAATTAATCACCAAAGTTTATCAGATTACCGTACATGAGAAGTGTGCTTCAGTTGAAACAGTTACACTCCGTTTTTTTCTTTGAAAGCTTACTGTATTTCTTTATTGGGCTGTCTCATGTTACCAGATATAAAATAAACATCAGCATCTTAAATCATGCAGCCCTTAATGTCCACATCCTACAGTGAAGATGTTTGCTATGCGCAAGTGTCTCCTCATGACATTTGCTTCAGTTTCATCACAGTTGGGCTTTTGAAGACAAGTGTTTGAATATACTTTGCTCTCTATGAAAAATAGAAAATTCTGAAGATGCAGTTTCATTTGAACATCCATTACCTGATGTAGAACAGATTACTCGGAAGAAATTATCTATGCTTGTGAAAATTGTCGGTAAACCACACTACGTGTGGATAACACTGACGCTAAACAATCATCACAGGGCATCAGACTATACCGTACGTGAGAAGTGTGCTTAAGCTGACACGGTTACGCTCCTTTTTTCTTTGAAAGTCTGTTCTCTTTCCTCGTTACAATGCTCACGTTGCTACAGATCAAATAACATCAACGTTTATCATGTACATACATAGTGTACATACCAATGTCCACACCTCAAGAGCAGGGGTGTGCTGCTAGGAACAGAAGACATTTTTTCACACCCACGCCAGTTGACCTCGAGCAAATACACAAAACCTTTCATGGAGAAACATGAGCAAATACTTCCCCCGTGAACTGTATCTTGTGGTACCAAGCATTATATATACTTTTTGAGAAAAGGAAAAAAGATGGAGGAGCTGCAAACATAATCAAACTATCAGTGATAGAATAGACAATACACATGAATGCCACAAGGATAACGCTATTGGCTGCTTTCCAAAGCATCTTGGCAAACATACAGTATATACATGTATATTTTAGACATCAAATTTGTAGTCTACTCCTTCAATAACCTCTGCCTCTGTCACCACTGTCAGTGTCCTAGAAACTGGTTTTGCTGCCCTCTACAGGCCAATATTGAAAAGCTTCATTAGAAAGTTTCTGTTTCATCCACTGCAACAAATACTAAGAATAGGCATAAAACAAAAACTGTATGTCCCTTTTTATATCATGGCCATATGAAGACAATGAATTGAATGTAGGAACGTTAAGCCTTTAAACCGTTGAGGACGGACTGATTTTGCTTTAACAAACATTCTCTCATAGACACCTGCCCGAGTATTCTCGGGACTTGTCTTCAACAGGTTAAACTCATTTATGGCTGTTAAGATGGTAGAAAGGATGGGGAAACCAAAAAAAAAAAGAGACTTTGTGCATTTCATTTTGTGTCTACGTTTCATTGTAAGTCTTACGTAGAGACAGTGTATGTTTCTTGTTACTTAATCTGATTGTACTTTTAAAAGTCAACATCGGCAACACTTTGGCAAAACTACAGGAACATACACTATTTCTTTTTTTAACTCAAGACACAGATCTAGAGGCCTAAAGATATATCACTTAAAAGTGTAATCTAATTACAATAGCAAACCATAGACAAATAAAGAAAAATGTTTATCTATCAAGACTAGAAGGTGGTGTTTAGTGTTTTTGTTTTTTGGCTTTGTTTGACTTCAGTCATCTGCTCAGCCTTAGCCTCTATTGAGGCTGGCTCTAATGTTAGCCAGTGAGTGTGAACAGCCCTCACATTGATGTACAAGTGCAATCACCCTTTTAATTTCCATGTACTGTGCTACCTGGTGCCTAACTTTCAAGCCCATGATGTTCAAAGCCTATATCATCCAATGTTTTACATTCAGCAAAATGGACCACTTCATTAAAGATAGAGAGTAAATCTTATTACCCTACATGGTACAGATGCACTCGTCATTGCAAAAGTAGTTCACTGTTTAAACGGTCGATCTACATACAATGTTTGTTTGTATTTCGTTTTTGTTTTGTTGTGTTTGGGGGTCTTTGCTAGTAGGGATGAAGGGTCACGAAAGGTGATCCACTTCTCCACTTCTCGACCTCCCTGACTGAAGCCAGCGTGGAATGAAAGGCTTCTAAAGCTTATAAACCTCACCCCTGACAAATTCAGCGGTAACAATGAAAGAAGAGAACTTTAGGTCAGTGTAAACACACCCCCTGGGGGCAACCTCAACCTCTAGAAGGGACGGATTGAATAAGGGGAAAAAATGTTTTTAAAAACTCAGCAGTAGAAAGAATGGAAAGAAAAGAGAAAATTTGAAGGTAAAAGAAACCTTCACAAGGTTGGACCTTTTCACGCTATCATTTCCCCCCACCTGAAACCAGTCAATTCCAATACAACTACCGCCAGCATTGAGAAAGAAACTTTAATTCAAGAAAAGGAAAGACATAACACTTCCTTCACAATAGAAAAAAAAAAGAAGAGAAACCTTGATGTAGCCTCAGTCCCTAGCATTCATATACCTGATGACTACATGCTGAAACGTGTCACATCGTTTTCCACGATTCTACAGTAAATTCTGTGAATTCTTCCCCGCTCTCCATCTGCTGCTCTTAAGCCAAATTAACCCGTTGAGGGCAGTTTGATTTTGCAACAACACGCATTTTCCAAAGACACCTGCCCGAGTACACTCGGGGACTCGTCCTTAACGGATCAAGGGAGGAAACAGCTGGGACCAAAGGCTACAGAAAGATGATAATATTTACGCTCATAAATTCTGTCATGACTTCGTGGCAACAATAAAACAAAAATTATTACTATTGGGTCATTCTATTCACCCATTTAGGTGAAACTTTGGCCTTGGAATCCGGGATGACATACATGCACAATTCTTGATACATAAACCAGGGCTCGACACTAACGGTGACCCGGTGGCCCAGGGCCACCAAAAACGCATGTCGGGCCACCAAAATTTCAGAAATGAAGAATTTGGTGGCCTGATCGGGCCACCAAAAAAAGGTCGGATGTTTGCCATTGGGCCACCAAAAATAAAAGTTAGTGTGGAGCCCTGCATAAACACATAAAGTGACAAGCATTGAAAACAGAAGGAGGAAGAGAACGTGAGACAGAGAAGAAAGACAGAATGATGAAGAGAGTAAAGGAATAATGAACATATGAGGAGAAGAGTGATTGATGAAAAGACTGACAGAGAAGATGAAAAAGGAAAGAAGTTAGAAATTGGAAAGGAGGAAAAGAGGGAGATAGACAAGGGGAGAGAGGGGGAGAGGGGAAGAAAGGGGAAAGAAAGGGGGAAGAGAGGGGGAAGAGAGGGGGAAGAGAGGGGGAAGAGAGGGGGAAGAGAGGGGGAAGAGAGGGGGAAGAGAGGGGGAAGAGAGGGGGAAGAGAGGGGTCAGGGAGGGGGAAGGGAGGGGGAAGAGAGGGGGAAGAGAGGGGGAAGAGAGGGGGAGAGGGGGGAAGAGAGAGGGGAGAGAGGGGGAAGAGAGGGGGAAGAGAGGAGGGAAGAGAGGGGGGAAGAGAGGGGTAAGAGAGGGGTAAGAGAGGGGGGAAGAGAGGGAGAGAGGGATACTGTCTATGTGCATAATATCATTTGCAATCATTTTTATATTTTCGCAAAGTTAACAACTCATAAAAGATACAAGGCAATGCCTCCCAGTAGGAACGAAATAATGCCTTCTGTGTCCTAATCCAAGGCAGAAAATCATGAACTTTTCTTGTGCTAAAGGATAACACCTATATCTCATTCCATCCCTATGATTATCGATCGCGAATTCAAGTACTTCAGAAATTGTCCTGCTCTCACATCCCATTTCGTTTAAAATGTTATGCTCCTGAAGTATGTACCATATACAGAATTTACGATGTAAGAAACAAATGTAGAGAAAGGACTCTGAAGAGAAATGACCTCCGCGGAGTCCCAAGACATGGCAGGGACAATAGATGTTCCCATCTTTGCCTGGATTGTGTGGCGGAGGTTAAACAAAAAGGACCTCATGTACTCCCAAGACATGACAGGCACAATGCATGTTCAGATCTCCCCTGAATTATTTATTCTCGAGGAAGGGAACTGTCTCGTGCAATAACACTTCAGTAAAAGTCTTTGCCTTTGGAAAGAACATGGCAGATGAGGTTATGTCCTTGTTACACACTGTCTTCTACTCATGCACAAACATAGAAGCCCTGGTATTACTCACAAGGTATCTTCCACAATTCAACCCACTGAAGACCAGTCCCACCCCCCCCCCACCCCCCCCCCCCCCCCCCCCCCCGAGTATAATTCAGCAGGTGTCTATGGGAAATGTGTGTTATAGGAAAAGCAGCTCCTCCCCAATGGGTTAATCGTGGAAAGGAGGGGTGGAAGGGGTGACCCGCTTTTTTCTGATCTAATTACGCCTTCTGAGCAGGGGAACACAACTATTGTATTGGCAGAATGCAGATCATCAGTCTAATCATACACTGCAAAGCTGGAGTTGCAAAACCATATCATTATGATATGTCATCTGATATGAGAGGTCTGGCACAAAAGACTAGCAAGTCCCTGGGAAACACTTCACACTGTGCACAGCTGTAGGTCAAATTGGTATTGACAGGTATTGTGTCTGTGGAGTCACTCCCTGAATGGGGGTTATAGGTACCAGTCACACCCCACTGACCATAGAGTCTCAACTCAAGTTCTGGGTCAATGGGTGCCAGGGGCTACAGACCCCTTCAGTCTTACTTCCAGGCATTAGTATTTTTTACTCTCCCTCCCCCCCCCCCTCTTTCTTTTCAATAAGTCTAAATCACAGATTAAACTGATAAGTTGCTTTTGATAGTCAGAATTCTTTCCCTTCTGCAAAGACCTCACTAAGTAACAATGCCACATATTCAACGTAAATACTCAACTGTGAATTATATACACCATAAACACCCAAATCAACAAAGACAACAATAGCTACAGGTATACTTTAGAACTGTGATTGAAGAAAAAATATAAGTTTTGAGTAGAGCATGCAAAATGCATGATTCATGGAATACAGTTTTCATAGAATAACCATGTCATGATAATAGTCTAGAGTGCAGATAAATGACTATCTGGTATGCCAGAAAGTAAAAGACTTACAATAGGAAAGTCCATGCTGTACCAAAACAACTGCAAAAGGAAGTATTAACATTGAAACTTCACACATTGCTCCCATTTTTACAGAATAAAAAGCAGGGTGGTCAACGAGGGGTTCGAGCATGTCACTGCAACATGCTCAAATTCTTGCACAGCATCCTCAAAAGCCAGCAACTTGTTATGCAACATCCTCAAGAACTGGCGACATGCTCAAGACAAAACGCAATCAACCTTGTGAAAAACACATGTAAATTTTGAGAAACATTAAACTATACTTTATAGAAAGTATGTGAGCCAAACAGAGATTGAGATTGTGGCTTTCAAAGGGTTAAAGAGATACTGGTTACAAGGAAAATTTACACTTAAAAACGGTTCTTTGGAGGACCCCTCGAAGAACCTGTAACCCACGCAGAAATTGAGGCTTGGATTGGCAAACACAGTTTGCAAAGGCACTCGACAGCAAAACCCGAAATAATATTGCTTCAAACTTAACAATAAAGAACCTCATCTTTTTCGCCCCTCTGTATATCATCAAACTTTGTGCCTTCATTCACCGCCACTTGATCCACTTGTCTCTAAATCATATGAGTCCCAAGGGGAGAAAATTTACTTGGTCATCTCTTTCAAAGTAAAAATTCATAATATTATGGCACGGATGGGCCCAAATATTGACTGACTACTGCAAGGAGGAGGGCACAAAAGTATATGTATTTTTTGGAATAGCAATATCGATCTATCAAATATTTGTTCACTTCGTTTGATTTTTTAATTCATAGATAGAACAGGGTCGGTTTTTCACTTCCCACAGTTGACGTTCCTTTTTTTTTTCTTCTTCTTGTTAACAGCTAGAAATTATCATGCATAGTGCTTTGAAGCATTTGAAGACAGCTTTACGAAAGTGCATGGAACCATTGTGGAGATTTGGAACATCAAAATAAAAATCTATGAATTCTTGTCATTTACTGTATGATGAGAAATGATGTATATTTCAGTGATACTTTCACACTTTAACCCAAATATCAGAAAAAAAAAACATTTTTTTTTTGCATAACAGTGGCAAAATATCCCACACAATAAAAAAAGGGAGATTGATGATGAAACTTGCCAGATATGATAAGGTTGGAAGTACAGAGAATTGGAGATCTGTCTTTTCAATTAATGCATTTTTGACCAGTGATAAGACAGCTTACATTTACATTGGCTGAAACTAAAGAAAGATTACTACAGCTTTAAAAAAGAAAAGAAACCCATTTTCGAGATTGGTTTTCCCGTTTATTCATTTCTCCTTTTTTTTTTCTTCTTTCTCTTTTTCTTTTTTTTTTTTGGCAAACTGAACAGGTACTTGTCCAGCATAATCCATGAAAAATTTGTCTCATGAAAAAAAAAAAAAAAAAAAAACATTTTTTTGTTAACGTAAATACCCCTGGTTAAAAGAATACCAGTATCATTAAAAGTATATTCATTTATTCATTCATTCATTCATTCATAATTTTTTTTATTCTCAACAGGACACGTAATTATATTTCTTTTGGTTGGATGCATATATGACATTACAATGTACAATCGATTAAATTATGAATTTATATAAGAGCAAAAAACATACTACTGGCAATTAATATTTCTGCCGCAAATTTTATGCACTCCTCGCTCAACTCTGCCCATCATGAAGACTGCTTGTGGAATGGAATAGCCTGACAAACAGCAGAGAGGCTTAAGCTTTTTTTTTTCTAAATGACAAACTCGATATCTTGTCAGATATATATACTTCTCTCCCCCCAGACTAAACAGGAAATTGAGCATGGCAAAGTAATCCCCATCCATGTTGCTACCATGAATAGTCACGGTCTTTAAAGAGAAATGTCATTCTGTAGTAGGTTCACTTTGTTTAAAGGTGCATGGTCCCGGTGTTTTAGTCAAATGCGTACGCGGACGCACGGCGCAAGTTTCCGATAGAGACCTACGCTATTGACTCCTCTTTAGCGCTTACGCTGTGGCCCACTTCCCCGAGTCCGAAGAAGTCAGATTCACTGTAGCCAGTGGTCGGATCACAGTTCGGCTCATGATTTGGCTGAGGGGGATGACAGCTTTATCAGACTTCTTTTGTGATGTCATAATAACAAGCACATATGCACGCACCCTGGCATTACTACAGACTACGCGATGCGCAGAGAAGACAACGAAGGCAACGTTACTTAGCAACACCTACGCACTTTACTCTTGATGACAGCTCAACTTCGGTAATCTTCATATCAATGCTAACGGTGATCGGCAGTATCATCAACAGCGCCCTCTACACTACTGGGACTATGCACCTTTAAAAAAGTGAGAGTCAACAAGCACAATGGTAAAACTTGCACCACAAATCTGACAAAACATGTAAGGTTGTGGAATATGAAATTTCAACATGATTTTTTTTTTCATGAAGTGAAACACTCACTACATATGCAAAGAAGTATCAGTATCACCAACCTAGCAACTCTCCTCTGAGTATTGTACAATAGAATGAAAATATTATTGTAAGAATAAGATTCTCTGTTTTGTCAATGCAGTAACTTCTTCATCTCAACATATTAAGAGTTAACATTGCTACATCATTACAATTCTAGATCAGTAGAATGCGAAGGATAGATCTTCTTCTTCATTTCATGCCAAAAATGTGAAATTGAGTTAAGGTTTGGATGCAAGTAAATAGAGCCTAGTGGGGTCACGACATGTCCACTTCATCTAATCAGCATAAACAACTAAGACTGATTATTTTTTATCACTGTTTTGGAAATATTTGTGAAACTTATGTATCTCATAACTTGCATTGGTTGTCCAAAGTTTGACTGCTGTGTACGGCTGAACACATTTTTCTTGCCGAAACAAAAAATGTTGATGCAGAGTTGAAGGTTCCCTTTAACCCCGTCTGTTGGCAGCTCTCACCAGACGGCCCAGATTAGGGGGCATTGACCCAATATGACCTTTGCTCTAATTCCAGACAGTTTTTATCAGGGTGGGTAATTCCCCTTCCCCCACATGCCAGCAGGATGACATCATCATACTGACCTGGGAATTTTTTTTTCTCTCTCTCTCTCTTTCTCTCTCCTCTACCTCCTCCATCAATCAATACCTGTGTGTGTATTTCATGATTTTGTTTTTGTTTTTGTGGGGCAGGGCATTCTTCCCTCCTTTCATCTGTTTTTGTTTTGGTTTTTTCACTTCTTTCTCTTTCACAGCGACTAAAATTATGATGATTTATGATTTATGACATAGTTCTAGATGATTTATGATGATGAGATCAAAAATGGCAAAGGAACAACAGTATTTTTTCTCAAGAACGACATGCAAATTGTAAAGAAGACAGAATCCTGCATCAGTCGTGCATCCACTTCAAATTTCAGTGATGTTTTCTGTGAGCGTCAATTCTGCAAGTTTGTCATGTATCTGGGTCATCTCATTATGAGCTTCGAAAAGGAAAGAAAAAATCTTCCCTTTTCACCTCAAAGGCATACACAAACCAAGCAAAGAAATGTTAAAGGGACTGTACAGTACTGGTTGAGGGGAGGATTCAGGTTTATAACATTCCTATTAAAGTGAGATAATGAGAAACCTCTTATGAAATATGAAAGAGCATGTAATTTTAAGAAGGATTCAATGTTCATTTGATGAAAATTGGTTTTCAAATGGCCAAGATATCAAAAAAGAGATAATAATAAAAGGCTACAGGCCACGTCTTTTAATAGAATCTCTTTGTTTCAGCTTGTTTGTGGATATCTCGGTCATTTCAAAACCGATTTTCATCAAATAAACTTTTGATTCCCCTTAGAATTGTATGCTCATTGACATCTCATAGAGTGGTTTCTGACTATCTCGCAAAACATTAAAAGCGAAATCCTCACCTCAACCAGGACTGTACAGTCCCTTTAAAGGCGTAATTTACCATTTGCAGATGAAACAAAAACCCAGCATTAGTGCTTCAAAATAGTTCTACAATGTGAGTTACAGATAGAAACAACCAATGTAAAATATTTGAACCAGTATAATTGATGTTACATATTGTTAAACATACAAAATGTGAACAATGGTTAAAATAAAAATGTTTCCAGACTAAATCGTATACAGTTATGGTTCGCTAAGAAAAATAGTAATATCTCCTTAAATTTTAGGCTTTATTTGTGAAAATTTTATATGGTAGGACGTTTTGTGATACAACTGACCTACACATGTGCATCAAATGTGATATCTTGAACATTTTTAAATCACTGCTCCCAAAAGGTAAACAAGACCTTTAACTTCAAATAGGGTTTCTTTAAAAAAAAAAAAAAAAAAAGCTTTATCAATTTGTATCATTGTTTTGTTTCATTTGTATCATTTGTTTCATTTGTATCATTTGTTTCATTTGTATCATTGTTTTGTTTCCAGTGTTCCAAGTCTTACAAGCATTGTTTTGTTTCCAGTGTTCCAAGTCTTACAAGCTTGGCTTTTTAGTGGAACAGTGTTTTCCGTCACTACGATTACTCACTTCTTTCTTCTTTTTTTTTTGTTACCATGACATAGTGTACATTATTTCTTTTTTTACATCATTCGTGCATACACCTTATATTGCATTAAAAAAAAGCTGTCCTTATCAGATAAATGAAAGACAAATCGACAACTTGAAATGCTTTTAATCATGTTTTCTTTTTTGATGATGCAAATAACCTATTGAACTGAATTGAATTGAATTGAATTGAATTGAATTGAATTGAATTGAATTGAATTGGATTGAACTGAATTTGTATGTTTGGAAAAAATTTTTACTTATAAAACATAGTGTTTCTTTACAAATCGGAAAGCTGTGGTTCTAGAAAGTCTGTACTGATTTTTAAACTGTAAGAGCAAGGCTAGGGTCAATGACCCCAGTTTTCCTTGTCAACATGCATCTTTGCATTCCAAGCAGTGGGGGACTCCCCTCCTGCATTATGACATCATTAAAACACAGGAGCTCTGGAATGTTAAAGAGCTCTGTCAGGAAAATTTACCCAGCATGACACTGGCTGAGTGCAGCTAATTATAGCCGACATAGTCTTGGTTGCAGTCTTCAATCTACTTGAGTAACACTGGCATTCTATTACAGAGATACGGGTGTCTTGTCATGTGTAAATTGCTCTGTATGTAGTCTAGGCAAGATTGACGGTTACTATAGAAACAATGATGATTTTGGATTTCACCTGCCTCAAATACATAAGCTCATTTATATTTCATTTATATTCAGTATGGAATATCATTTTCATTTTTTTTTTTTTTTTTTTGGGGGGGGAGTGTACAGTAGGGACCTAATAATTATTTTCATGATGGCAGCTGTCAATTTGAAAGCCTGCATAATATACATTTGTCTTTACTCATCTCTAAACAGCACTTCACCTGAAAGACAAATAAGTCTCTTCCTTTTCAGCGTATGACCTTGCTTTACAACGTTTTTTATAAAAGCTTCAAATTTCAGAATAAATATCTTTCTTTCTTTTAGCTTCAAATTTCTTTCAAAATTTTCCCTAAAGATAGAAATGGAATTCGGGTAGCAGCCCTAAGTTTCCTTCTTTCGTACCATTCTTTGAAGTATCGTAAACGACGCATCTTTCTGTCCATGGGAGACACTTACAGAGAGCATAACTTGCTAAATGCACTATAATGACAATCTTTGATAACCCGTGGAGGACGAGTCCTGAATCATACTCGGGCAGGGGTCTATGGGAAATGCGTGTTGTAGCAAAATCAGCCTGTCCTCAAGGGGTTAAAGTATGAAAACTGTGACATAGCTAGGGAAAATATATCTTAAACTGGAAAAAAAAAAATGATTGGTGGATTACAATGTTGTGACTTGATAAATTATGAATGTGTTGGAATGGAGCTCGGTACCACCCAATTAGTGTCTGGTAGGTCAGACTAGTGCAGTCTGGTAGCTGTCTGGGGGAAAAGACAAATTCATGGTCACACACACAGATTGATAAGCAATATCACACACATTACCTCCCATAGGAAGTTATCATGATTAGTCAGGTGTGAAAAGCGGATTGTGCTTGTAGACAGCACAGTGCTGGGTAAACTTTGAATTAGTTTACATCCAGACCCTTCCACTCAATATTCAGTAGCAGTCTTTAAAGGGGGACCTCTCTCTTGACCCATGTACATTGTATTTAACATACTTCTCGTTACGGTACTTCTTTTAAATAGCTGATATCATATCCAAAGGTGAAGTGAAGTTGAAGTATGTGCAGATTTACCCACTGTGAATTAAGGTAGGTTAACCCGTTGAGGACAGACTTGATTTTTCCACAACACGCATTTCCCATAGACACCTGCCTGAGTATACTCGGGACTCGTCCTCAACGGGTTAGAAAACATTGGTTTTAAATCTAATCTGATATTGATCACTTCACATCTTCAATCTGTGATAGCATCACCTTTGCCCTTCAAAGTATTCACATCCATAAATATCCTTATTATCCAAACATGCAGTCAGCCAACCATCTGACTTCTTTTGGTGGGTTAAACATCTGTGAATACCATCTTTTAAAAAAAAAAAAAAAAAGACTAAAAATGTGTTGATATACTCTTTGAACTTTATTTCCTGTCCACAATCAGAGAGGTTGTCAGTTTTCAGACAGAACGTGAGAGATTCTTTAAAGTAAATGTCATCAGTGGAAAAGGCTAAATGCCCATTTTCTGAGTCATAGTTTGATGTCATGAAAAGAAAGTACCTGATTTTTGTTTGAGGTGACAACAGTGACTTGCAAAAATGATAGGTGGATAATTCTAAGAGAAATTCTGTCTCTGACAAATTAAGATATTTCTTGCAAATTTTAGCCTTTTAATTTCTGATAAAATGCATTTCTTCAATACCTCAGAGGTATATTTCTTTGTGATCTACATGTTTTTGTTATGAAATGACTAGGTTAAAATGACACCATTTGATGAATACTACACAGAACTTTTACATTCCTTGAATACATGCCCATGAGTCCAACTTTGTTTTTATCTTGATCTTATTTCTATTTACTTTGTGACAACAAGATTCATTTCCTTTTAGCAGCGCCTTATGAGAAGAGAAAGTTTATGAATTCACTGTACATTTCATTTTATTGATACAAGTGCTATGTACTGAAAATTGATATTACCAATAATCAATACAATAAAGAAACAAAATTTTGATGTTACCACGCAGGTATTGGGCAACTTGAATGGAATCAGTATTTCATATTTCACTGAATAAGCCATTTTGTTTCAGATTCTAAGGGGAAATGTGCAATCAAATTGTGGATGCTCCAGTCTATGGCTGAGGAAAAAGGTCCCCTGACCTGCAAGAAGACTGAATTTTTCCCTTTCCATTACCACTGAGGCTATAATACCCCGCACATCTGGCATTGAGGTTCATTTGTACAGACACACAAATGGTTATT